>NW_027459224.1:0-113261 GCF_050624435.1 Tenrec ecaudatus | reverse complement strand
GGCCTATCTGTTTTCTGTGGTCCACGCACCTGATCCAGTAGGGCGTTTTTACAGCTTAGGTGATAGCTGAGGGGATTCTTTCTGGTAGAGAAGCAGCTGGGTCAGAATGGCTAATCATGGGGGAACTTTCCACGTGTCCAAGAGCAGCGAGGGATCCAGCATTGTATTTTTTGCTAGTGCTTTGAGGAGAATCTCAAGCATTTCTGGGCATGGGGGTGATAATCCATCTCTAGGCATGGGGATGTTAAACCATGAGGGCATAGCTTTGTCTTCAAGCAGAAATGGACTTACAAGGATATCTCTGTCTGGTGTATGGGTGAAGGTAGGGGCTGGCAATTGTGATATCAGGAGGGTGTGGGAAACAAGTGAGGATCCTTTCTTAGTGCCAGCTACCAATGTGCCAGGCTTCTGTCTGGATGGAATGCGTCAGGCTAGCTGACAATTCACCTGTCTGTTCTTGCACCACTTTTGTTTCCCTTCATCTTCTAGTTAGTTTTCAGTCCACTTTTCTATAATTTCTTCTGAAGCTCAAGGTTCCAAGATTACCTAGTTTTACTAGATCTCTTGTATCTTTGTTGTAAGTTGTCTGTATAGTTATTCATTATACCTGATGTCCTTAATTCATAAGTTCTTCTTTTTTAAAAAAAAATATATACTAGTTACACTCCTGGAAAATTCAGGGTTTATTAAAGTTGGGCAAAAAACCACTTCTGTGTTTACAAGTTTCTTATTGAATTTAATTTAAACTATACAATTCATTTAAGTAATTCTGATTAAAATACCAATAGCTTTAACAAAATTTGAATAAAGCAATAAATATAGTAAAGTTAACTTAATTCCTTATTAACTACTTGTTGCTGTTGAGTTGATTATGATCTATCACTGTTGGAATTTTAAAATAAGCTATTAGTTTGTTTTTTATTGATGTAAAATATAATCCAAGAGGTTATTTTCCAATAATTTCTTTTCTGTGTCCCTTTTTTTCCTCAGCATTTTTTACCTCGTTGGAAGTGTGAACAGTTAATCAGACAAGGAATTCTGGAACATGTGCTGTCATAGCTTCACATTTAGACAGAGTCCAGCTCTTGGAGACATCTGTACATCTTTCCATCTACCTGACACCACTGTTTAATTGTTAAAATTACAGGCATTCTTTATGTAAAACCAGAATTACTTGACTACATAGTTTTAGTGCTCATTTCTAAGAATTTATTAGAATCCTAAGAATTCTCATCCTTGCAGTAATCTCTATCCATATATATAACATTTTATATTAGTGGTTTGTTAATTACCTTTGAGTCTTTTTCCTCTTTTCCCCCCAAACACAGTTGCATTTGGCTGTACAAGAAGAAGGCAGACCCTCATGGGTCTTACATTCGGCAGGGATGCTGTAGCATTCCTGGTGAAGCCAAGAAGCCCAAGATTCTTGAATATTTATTAATGTTTCACACAAGCAAGTTACGATGATGTGTAAGACCTCTTGCTATATTTAATGTGTAACCACAATTGTTTATCATCTGATTTGCGAAGGCAGACAGTAATGGCTAGCCTGGCACATGACTATCAATAAACTTGTGCATCAGCAACAACTAAATGCCATAAGCAAGGTAGCTTAAAACAAAGGGAAGTTTATTCTCGGTTCTGGAGGCCAGAAATCTGAAGGCAAGTGTTGACAGCACCTTGTTCTCTCTCTGAAATAAGGGAGGTCCGTATATCGTTTTTCTCAGCTTTTGGGAACTGCCAGCAATTCTTAGAGTTGCTTAGCTTGTAGTCAATCATTCATTATCTATTTAATTGTGTTTTTGGATTCAAATGCCTTTTAAAGATACCAATCACCATTTTGAAATAACAGTGAAAGCAAATAATAATTTATAAGTGTATGTATATATATAGGTAGATATGAGTTGAACCGGTGGTCTGTGGGAGTATACCTCTGTGGCAGGGACTATTTTGATATACTTATTTGTACTGTAAATATGTCAATGTGTCCACGTATGTGATAGAGCATACAGGGTACAAAGTTATGAAAACTTATTCATATCCAAAAACACCTTCAAGTTCTGAGGCACTGGACTGGAAGGGTAAAGACCATAGTTTGGAGACTGTCTAGGGCAATTGGTGTAACAGTCTTTAAACCGAATGTTTTGCATTTTATTTGGATGAGTAGCAGTTACAGGGAGTCTTATAAGCTTGCGTGGTGACCAGTTAAGTTCCAACTGTTAGTCTCTTTCCATTTGGAAAAGAGTTGAAATCAAAGACCCAAACAATTAGGTTAAAGAACTTTTGGACCACATGAACTCCTACCTCCTGAGGGGTACCAACTCCCACAATCAAACGGGTCCAGTTGTGTAATTGAGGGGTAAAATTAAAGAGACAACAGACAAAATAAAGTATACAATTGCTCACCTTCAGGACGGCCATGATCTCAACAGCCAGGTCCACACACAGAGAGAAAATGTATCATATTTCTAATCATGCTGTATATACATTTTGAGGACATTCAAGCCCCCTAGTGACAGGTAACCATATGCGTAACAGGAAGGGGCTGTACAATAGGTTTATGCGTGACAGGAAGGGGACGAGCTAGGAATGCACACACAATAGGAAGGGGGAAACACTGGGGATACACCTGTGACAAGATACCCTCTAAGCAGCTGACCTCCAAGTGTACAGTCATTTACCATGTGTCATAATAAGGTTGTGACAACCTGGGGAAAACCTTTCTGTATCCCACAACCTCTCTAACCTTAAGACGAGGAGAACTGGAAGGTTCCTGGCTACCACTCTAGTAAAAATCGAAGATCCTGAACAGAGTAGGAGAGAAAAGACCAGCTTCACTGGTCTGATAAAGACAGGTAGAGAATCCCCTCTCCCCCTAAGACTATAACCCTTAAACATCCGTCAAACCTGAAAATGAACCTATTCCCAGAGATCATTTTTATGCCATACTGGACAGACCTGTAAAATAGTAACACTTGTGAGGACTCATGAGATCAAAGTATACTGACAATCATATGAGAAGAAATGTTGCTAAAAGCCAAGTTCAGAAGGCAGGAAGAGGGTGAAATGGGAACCCAAAAAGGATGTTTAAGGGATTACAACTAATGTCACAAAAGAAACAAATTAAGAATTGTTGAATGCGAAACTAATTCTGTAAACAGGTACAATGATGAAGTGTTCTTTAATTAAATAAAAACTTAGTATTAGATTGTTGTTGCTGTGCATGTTGGGTGCTGTTTAAGATTTTCAACTCAGCAACCCCATAAGTGTTTGTTGGGGCTGTAGTTTTGGTCATCTCTACTATATTTTAAATTATGAAATGATGAAATGTTAAGTAAGTGAGTAAAGCTTTTCCAAAAAGTCATGTGGAAATAGAACTAAAAGATAATCAAGAAGGACTTCTGCCAAGATTAAATAGACACCGAGAGATTGAGACAGAGTCACAGAACAGAGGCAGGGTTCAGACAAAAATGAGTGAAAGAGAAAGATTTTATTGAGGGAAAAGAACTCCCAGATGGATTCCACAACCCAACAAGAATAGGTTAAGGAAGTCGCGCATGGTGCTAGGGTGGCAGGATATATACATATTATATGAGCTTAAAGGCCTATGGGCCGGTAAGGGGAAGGGAGGTTCTTTGTACTGCGGCTGCAAGTTTCGGAGCAGGAGATGACCTGTCCATAAATCATCTTGTTCTCAGCAAACTTGCTTCCTGGCACGCTGGGGGGGAGTCTGTGTTCTGCCCGGGGGTAAGCTTTGTGACATGCTGGAGGCAGCTGCTTTGAAGTTCAGCAGGTCATTTGTCTTCTTGAGAGGCTGGTGCAAGGGGCTGCCTGGTCCGGACCTGGCCCAAACAGACACACTACCAAGATCCTGTACAAGAAATATGTGAAAGACCAAATAAAACACGAATGAAAATCCAGGGACCCTCAGTTTTAAAGGAGAGGATAGAGAGATTATTTGAATGCTGACTACAAGAAGCTGAATAAAATCTAAATATGAAGACACGAGACTAGTAAATTCTCAACTGACATTACAGCACATCCATTATGAAATTTGTGTTTAATGTGAAATCATCACTATAATCAACATTGGAAGATTTTCTTCTTGTACCCATTGCTGTTGAACATTATGAAGTTTTGTGAACAGGGTTTGATCAGAACAATGAGCTGACAACTGCCCCATATCAATAGCTGGCAGCCCAGGTGCCCAGCCCTCCCCCTCCCCCCACCCATTTACCATAGGAGTTCTACCTACAGGTGGGGGCCACTTTTTGACTAATGATAGTGGCCAACATCTTCTAAATCTGTTCTCAACTGCACTCCGCAGTGAACAGAGAATTATAGTCATTCCCGTTCTGTGTCACACCCATAAGGAGACAGGTGCTTAGCACCTAACAACATATAATCACCAATTAAGTACAAATAGTACCATTACAGTACACTGAAGAATTCAATTTCATTTCACCCAAAGAAACAATTCACCAAAATAAAGATCTAGAAACCCTTTCTAAGGAAGAAATGTCATGGGAACTTCCTAATAGTTAATAATTGGGCATTTTACATAGAGAATATTGCAAGGCAAACAAAACTTTGGGAAAATTCAGGGACGACTACAATAACAAAATAAATGAAACATTAGAAATTATACCAACACAGCAAATTAAAATCCAAAAGATTACAGAAGTAGGTAGCATTGAAGGTAAGTCAATGAAATGTAATCAAGAAGAAACATTCATCAAGAGAAGACCAAGCTCATTAAGCTGATCATTTTTAGGTGCTATTTAGTTGGTTCCTCATAGCAACCCAGTGTACAAAAGAGCAAAATACTACCGTCCTGTGCCTCTTCACAATTAGGTTTGAACTTGTAACCATTTTATCAGTCCATTGTGAGAATCTTTTTTACTACCCTATTTTAACAAGTCTGATGTCCAACATCTTGAGACAATATGTTCAAAGTATGTGAAATGAAATCTTGTCATCTTTACCATTAAGGATCATTCTAGCTGTATTTGTTCTAGAATACTTGTTCTGCCTGTCCCTGGTCTTCTCACTGTTCTTCATCAATACCATGATTCAAATGTATCCATTCTTCTCTGGTCTTAATGCCCAAATGCCACACTCTCTTGGGTCAGACAGGTCTCAGTCTCAAAGTGACTCCCTTGCTCTTCAACACTAAAATGTCTTGTGCAGCAGATTTGTCCAGTGCAATACTGTTTGTTTTCTTGACTGCTCCTTCCATGGGCATTGCTTGTCAATCCAAGCAGAATGACATTTTAGATAATATTAGTCTTTACCATAATGTTGACTACTGATTATAAGGGTTTTGGTTTCCTTTGCATTGAGTTGTATTCCATACTGAAGATTGCAACCCTTGATCTTCATCAGCAAGTGTTTCAGGTCCTCACCTGTAGCAGTTGAGGTGTCATCTGTATATTGTAAGTTGTTAATAAACACTCTCTCCAATCCTGGGCCTGTCTTCATATGTTCTTAGATTATTACTTCACCATATATTTTGATTAAATATGGCGAAAGAAAGCAGCTCTGACATGAATATTAGCTGCTTTTAAACAGCCCCATATTGTTCTATTCCAATGAATGCCTCAAATACCACTTGGTTTGTACAGGGATGATCAAGGGTTGAGGAATTCCCATTTTTCCAAATGTGATCAATAGTTATGATCTATGTACCCTGTTACCTTTACAACGCAAGTAGCAACAGTTGTTATCTTTGTTCATCCAAGATCCATCTCATATAATCAATGATAAATCCTTTGTTCCACATCCTCTCCTGAATCTGACTTGAATTTCTGGCAGCACTCTGTTGATTGTAACCATTGATGAATTTTTTTCAGCAAAAGTTGATTTAACAGATATTAATATAAGAAGTTTGATAACTTCTGCAGTCTGTTGTGTCACCTTTCTTTGACGTAGGCACAGATTTTCAGTTGGCCTTGTAACCTTGTGCCAAATTTCTTAGGCATAGACGAGCCTGTATATTACTTCGCTGAAGAAACATTTCCATTGACCAATTGCAGGAACTTTATTTTTTGCGAATGCCTTTGATAGGGCTTGGACTTCTTCCTTCAATACCATTGGTTTGTGATCAGAAGTTACCTCTTAAAATAGCTGAATGTACTTTTCAGTACAGTGAGTGTTCTTCCCATCATCTTTGGGTACTTCCTGCTTTGTTCAATATTTTGCCCATAGGAATCCTTAATGTTTAACTCAATGCTTGGATTTTTTTTTTTCAGTCCTTCAGCATGAGATATGTTGAGTGTGTTCTTCCTTTTTGGTTTTCTAACTTCAAGTCTGCATATTTGATACTTTGTCTCATTAATCTGCCCTTTGTGATTTTCTGTGAACTTCATTTCTTAAATTTATTACAGTTGATCTATGATCAACTGCAAGTTTTAGGGTCTCTTCTGATATCTGCTTTGTTTTCTTTTTATTGGCATATTGCTTTCTTATTATATAACCTTGTCATTTATTTCATCCCACAGCATATCAGTTGTCATCAGTGTTGTTAATATTTAATGCTGTTCTTGATGTGTCTATAAAATTGAGGTGGGATATATGCAAGGTCATATTGGGGCTTTTGTGGGCATGTTTTAATTTTCAACATCAACCTGAACTTTTATGTGAGCAATTGATGTTCTGTTTCACAGTCAGCCTTTGGGCTGCTATTACTGAGCTTCTCTGTCATCTCTTCCCATGGAGGTAGTCAGTATGAGACCTATCTATACATTCTGTATGCTGTCTATCCAAGTACACATTATGTTGTTGAAAAAGGTATTGCATTTAAGTCCATCTCAGAAAATTCTATCATGCAATCAGCAACTTTTGTTTCTCTGAAGCCATAGTTTCAAACTATTGTCCCTCTTTGTTCCAGCTCTCATTCCAATTATCAATAATGCATCTTGATTATATTTGTGATCAGTTCAGACTGAAGTTGGTAGAATTCAATTTCTTTATTCTTAAATTAGAATAATAGTCATACTAATTGGGCTTCCTTGTAGGTATATAGATATTTTCATATTACAGAAAGCATTGTACTTTAAGTTTTGAAATTCTCTTTAATCCACATTCACACAATTCAATAGTTCAGTCATATCAAGAAGAATTGTACAATCATTACCACAATTTCAGGATATTTTCTCTATACCCCCCCACTCCCATGGTTAAATCATCTTTAAATTGAGTTGTGTAATCACCTTGAGTCCTAGTACTCACTCCCCCTCCCACCTTCATTGTTTACTCCCGAAATAGCCTCACCCTCCCCAATCCCTGCTCACCCACCCCTATATCTCCTAGAAACCCTTTCATCAGTTAACTATATTTATCCACTCCTGTGCTTCAACTGGTAAATCCAACAGAAATAATAACAAAAAATAAAATGATATGGATAAGACAATAATATATAAAGACAAATAAAAAGCACCACCATCATTTTTTTTTTCCCTAACCCACCACCATCAATATTTTAAAGGCCAGGGAAGAAGTTTTTATCATGGAGTAAGCAAGAGATCCTTACACCTAGAACAAATTCAGGATGGATCTAGAAGGTCAATTGATCAAATCCCAAGTTTGATCCAGCATAATCAGGATGACAATGATTTTTGTTTGGTAGTAAGTATTTCAGACCTTTGCCTGTAACTAGAGATCTGCCAGTGGCTTAATTTGTCTTGATATTCTGCAGATGGATTTTGGGCTCCCACTGTCCTCCATAGCCTTCCACAAATTGGGTGTTCATAATTTTAGGTCTGATATTACTTCTTTCATCATATTTGAGTTTATTGTCATCTTTGACTCATACGAGCTGGTTTTCTTCCATGTTGGCTTAGTGGACTCCTTACTTAGATGGCTTTTTATTTGAATACACACCTTAAAACCACAAACACGATTCCACTTGAGAGCCAGGCACCATCTGCTTTCTCACCACAATGCGTAGGACACTCTTCAGTGATCTTTTCATGTGAGTGAGTATTGAGCAGGGCCATGTTTTCAGAACTGACTATTCTTGGGCTGGAGCTAGAGTTCATTTGGGGCCCATAATCTAGCTGCTTCTCCCGGGGATATTCATGACTCAGGTTTACTGTGGTGGTTGTGTGTGTTAGTCCAGGTAGAGAGATCCAGGGAGACACTCGTGTATAAAAAAGAACTTTATATAAAAGAGCAACTGTATATTGAGAAAACATCCCTGCCCAGGCCAGATCAAGTCCATAAGTCTGATATTAGTCCATATGTCCAATACCAGTCTATAAATTCCTCTTCAGACTCAAGCAACACATGCAATGATGTTGAATGAGGAAAATCACAGGCCAGTGGGTGAAAAATCGGGATCCAGTGGTGGTGGAAGCATCTGAGCGATGTCATGGGTCTCCATATGACTCCTCCATCTCCAGGGCCCTGGCTCCATCAGTGTAGCTCCCAGTGGCTTGTCAACAGGAATGTCTCACAGGGAGGCAAACAGAGTGAATCAGATACAGAAAACCTTAAGAGTAGAAACAACATTGTCAGAGATGGTGCCAGAAGATGAGCCTTCAGTCCAGAAGACACTCAGTATGACTCCAGGAGAACTGCCTTCACAAAGTAGAGTCTTGTGATGTGGGTGGAATACACCCTACATGAGTAAAGCCTTCAGGACCTTCATTTACTGATGGGACATGACTCAAAAGGAGAAGAGATAGCTGAAAACACCAATTACCATATATGCTTGAGTGTAAGCCATGTTTTTTGTTTTTTAATTTTAACAATTTATTAGGGGCTCATACAATTCTTATCACAGTTCATACATATACATAAATCAATTGTATAAAGCACATCTGTACAGTCTTTGCCCTAATCATTTTTTCTCCTCTTTTCTTTTTTTACATTTTATTAGGGACTCATACAACTCTTATCACCATCCATACATATACATACATCAATTGTATAAAGCACATCCATACATTCCCTGCCCCAATCATTCTCAAGGCATTTGCTCTCCACTTAAGCCCCTTGCATCAGGTCCTCTTTTTTTTCCCCCTCCCTCCCCTTTCTCCCCTCCCTCATGTGCCCTTGCTAATTTATACATCGTTATTTTGTCATATCTTGCCCTATCCGGAGTCTCCCTTCCCCCCTTCTCTGCTGTCCCTCTCCCAGGGAAGAGGTCACATGTGGATCCTTGTAATCAGTTCCCCCTTTCCAACCCACTCACCCTCCACTCTCCCAGCATCGTCCCTCACACCCTTGGTCCTGAAGGTATCATCCACCCTGGATTCCCTGTACCTCCAGCCCTCATATGTACCAGTGTACAGCCTCTGTCCTATCCAGGCCTGCAAGTTAGAATTTGGATCATGGTAGTTGGGGGGGGGGGGAAGCATCCAGGATCTGGGGGAAAGCTGTGTTCTTCATCGGTACTACCTCGCACCCTAATTAACCCATCTCCTCTCCTAAACACCTCTATGAGGGGATCTACATTGGCCGACACTTGGGCCTTGGGTCTCCACTCTGCACTTCCCCCTTCATTTAATATGGTATATATATACATATACACATATATACACATACATACACACACTTATATCGTTGTTTGTGTTTTTTTGCATGATGCCTTATACCTGGTCCCTTGGCACCTCGTGATCGCACTGGCCGGTGTGCTTCTTCCATGTGGGTAAGCCACATTTTTCAGCACATTTTAATGTAATTTTTGTGGTAAAATTAGGTGCTTCGGCAGATATTCAGGTCATATACTTGAGTATATACAGTAATGGAACTTAGAATGTAGGGATTTAGGAAAATTGAGAGTTGTAAAAAATGAAATGGAAGACAGAAATAGATATTCGTGGTGTTAGTGAACCAAAATGGACTAGCATTGGCCATTCTGAATCTAAATGTAGCTTGCTGAGAATGATAGATTCAAGAGGAATAGTGTTTCATGCATTGTCAAAAAGGACATTTCAAGATCTAGAGTATAATGCTGTCTGTGATGCAAAATCTATCCTCATATAAGGAAATCCAAACAATTGTGATTATTCAAATTTACATACCAACCATTCAAGCTAGTGATACAGAAATTGAAAATTTCTACCTATGTACCTATGTCTCCATTCTGTAATTTATCAAACATGGGAATACTGCATAGTTTAAAATCATGAAAGGTGTTAGTCAGGTTTATACTGTCTTACCATACTTACTCAATCTGTATGATTAGCTCGATTATATGAAGAATGTGACACCAGAATTGGAGGAAGGCATATTAACAAACTGCAATATGCGGATGTCACAACCTTGCTTGCTGAAAATGAAGAGAAATGGAAGCACTTGCTGATGAAGGTCAAGGATTGCAGCCTTCAGTATGGGCTACTACTCTATAAGGTAAACCAAAATACAACTGGACCAGTAGGTAACAGCATGATAAATGGAGAAAAGTTTGAAGTTGTCAAGGATTTTATCTTGATTGGATCCACAATCAATGCTCATGGATGCAGCAGTCAAAGAGATCAGAAGACATGTATTTGGGTAACTGAATATTTTGAGTACCAAGTTGCACCTGACCATGCCGTGGCATATTTTTTTCTTTTTTAAAATTTTATTAGGGACTCATACAACTCTTATCACCATCCATACATATACATACATCAATTGTATAAAGCACATCCATACATTCCCTGCCCCAATCATTCTCAAGGCATTTGCTCTCCACTTAAGCCCCTTGCATCAGGTCCTCTTTTTTTTTCCCCCTCCCTCCCCTTTCTCCCCTCCCTCATGTGCCCTTGCTAATTTATACATCGTTATTTTGTCATATCTTGCCCTATCCGGAGTCTCCCTTCCCCCCTTCTCTGCTGTCCCTCTCCCAGGGAAGAGGTCACATGTGGATCCTTGTAATCAGTTCCCCCTTTCCAACCCACTCACCCTCCACTCTCCCAGCATCGTCCCTCACACCCTTGGTCCTGAAGGTATCATCCACCCTGGATTCCCTGTACCTCCAGCCCTCATATGTACCAGTGTACAGCCTCTGTCCTATCCAGGCCTGCAAGTTAGAATTTGGATCATGGTAGTTGGGAGGTGGGGGGAAGCATCCAGGATCTGGGGGAAAGCTGTGTTCTTCATCGGTACTACCTCGCACCCTAATTAACCCATCTCCTCTCCTAAACACCTCTATGAGGGGATCTACATTGGCCGACACTTGGGCCTTGGGTCTCCACTCTGCACTTCCCCCTTCATTTAATATGGTATATATATACATATACACATATATACACATACATACACACACTTATATCGTTGTTTGTGTTTTTTTGCATGATGCCTTATACCTGGTCCCTTGGCACCTCGTGATCGCACTGGCCGGTGTGCTTCTTCCATGTGGGTAAGCCACGTTTTTCAGCACATTTTAATGTAATTTTTGTGGTAAAATTAGGTGCTTCGGCAGATATTCAAGTCATATACTTGAGTATATACAGTAATGGAACTTAGAATGTAGGGATTTAGGAAAATTGAGAGTTGTAAAAAATGAAATGGAAGACAGAAATAGATATTCGTGGTGTTAGTGAACCAAAATGGACTAGCATTGGCCATTCTGAATCTAAATGTAGCTTGCTGAGAATGATAGATTCAAGAGGAATAGTGTTTCATGCATTGTCAAAAAGGACATTTCAAGATCTAGAGTATAATGCTGTCTGTGATGCAAAATCTATCCTCATATAAGGAAATCCAAACAATTGTGATTATTCAAATTTACATACCAACCATTCAAGCTAGTGATACAGAAATTGAAAATTTCTACCTATGTACCTATGTCTCCATTCTGTAATTTATCAAACATGGGAATACTGCATAGTTTAAAATCATGAAAGGTGTTAGTCAGGTTTATACTGTCTTACCATACTTACTCAATCTGTATGATTAGCTCGATTATATGAAGAATGTGACACCAGAATTGGAGGAAGGCATATTAACAAACTGCAATATGCGGATGTCACAACCTTGCTTGCTGAAAATGAAGAGAAATGGAAGCACTTGCTGATGAAGGTCAAGGATTGCAGCCTTCAGTATGGGTTACTACTCTATAAGGTAAACCAAAATACAACTGGACCAGTAGGTAACAGCATGATAAATGGAGAAAAGTTTGAAGTTGTCAAGGATTTTGTCTTGATTGGATCCACAATCAATGCTCATGGATGCAGCAGTCAAAGAGATCAGAAGACATGTATTTGGGTAACTGAATATTTTGAGTACCAAGTTGCACCTGACCATGCCGTGGCATATTTTTTTCTTTTTTAAAATTTTATTAGGGACTCATACAACTCTTATCACCATCCATACATATACATACATCAATTGTATAAAGCACATCCATACATTCCCTGCCCCAATCATTCTCAAGGCATTTGCTCTCCACTTAAGCCCCTTGCATCAGGTCCTCTTTTTTTTTCACCCTCCCTCCCCTTTCTCCCCTCCCTCATGTGCCCTTGGTAATTTATACATCGTTATTTTGTCATATCTTACCCTATCAGGAGTCTCCCTTCCCCCCTTCTCTGCTGTCCCTCTCCCAGGGAAGAGGTCACATGTGGATCCTTGTAATCAGTTCCCCCTTTCCAACCCACTCACCCTCCACTCTCCCAGCATCGTCCCTCACACCCTTGGTCCTGAAGGTATCATCCACCCTGGATTCCCTGTGCCTCCAGCCCTCATATGTAGCAGTGTACAGCCTCTGTCCTATCCAGGCCTGCAAGGTAGAATTCGGATCATGGTAGTTGGGGTGAGGAAGCATCCAGGATCTGGGGGAAAGCTGTGTTCTTCATCGGTACTACCTCACACCCTAATTAAACCATATCCTCGCCTAAACGCCTCTATGGGGGGATTTCCATTGGCCGACACTTGGGCCTTGGGTCTCCACTCTGCACTTCCCCCTTCATTTAATATGGCATATATATACATATATACACATATATATACACATATATACACATACATACACACACTTACATCTTTTTTTTTGCTTTTTTAAAAAAAATTTTTTATTTTAACAATTTATTGGGGCTGATACAATTCTTTTCACAGTTCATACATATACATACATCAATTGTATAAAGCACATCTGTACAGTCTTTGCCCTAATCATTTTTTTCTCTTTTCTTCTTTTACATTTTATTAGGGACTCAAGCAACTCTTACCACAATCCATACATATACATACATCAATTGTATAAAGCACATCCATACATTCCCTGCCCCAATCATTCTCAAGGCATTTGCTCTCCACTTAAGCCCCTTGCATCAGGTCCTCTTTTTTCCATCCCCCTCCCTCCCCTTTCCCCCCTCCCTCGTATGCCCTTGGTAATTTATACCTCGTTATTTTGTCATATCTTGCCCTATCCAGAGTCTCCCTTCCCCCCTTCTCTGCTGTCCCTCTCCCAGGGAAGAGGTCACATGTGGATCCTTGTAATCAGTTCCCCCTTTCCAACCCACTCACCCTCCACTCTCCCAGCATCGTCCCTCACACCCTTGGTCCTGAAGGTATCATCCACCCTGGATTCCCTGTACCTCCAACCCTCATATGTACCCGTGTACAGCCTCTGTCCTATCCAGCCCTGCAAGGTAGAATTCGGATCATGGTAGTTGGGGGGAGGAAGCATCCAGGATCTGGGAGAAAGCTGTGTTCTTCGATACTACCTCACACCCTAATTAACCCATCTCCTCTCCTAAACCCCTCTATGAGGGGATCTCCATTGGTCGACACTTGGGCCTTGGGTCTCCACTCTGCACTTCCCCCTTCATTTATTATGATATATATATATACATATATACATACATATATACATATACACATATATACACATACATACACACACTTATATCTTTTTTTTTTTTTTGCATGATGCCTTATACCTGGTCCCTTGGGCACCTCGGGATCGCACTGGCCGATGTGCTTCTTCCATGTGGGCTTATTTGCTTCTGAGCTAGATGGCCGCTTGTTCACCTTCAAGCCTTTAAGACCCCAGACACTATCTCGTTTGATAGCCGGTCACCATCAGCTTTCTTCACTACATTTACTTGTTCACCCACTTTGGCTCCAGCCGTTGTGTTGGGAGAGTGAGCATCATAGAGTTCCAATTTAATAAAAGAAGGTATTCATACATTGAGGGAGTGTTTGAGTAGAGGCCCAAGGTCCTTCTGCCACCTTAATACTTGACCTATAAATATAGACACATAGATCTATTTCCCCATCCTCCTATATATATTTGCATGTACCTGTCTTTGTCTAGACCTCCATGAATGCCCTTTGACTCCTAGCTCTTTCCTCCATCTCCCTTGACCTTCCTCCTGCCCATCTACCATGCTTCATCGCCACCTGGGCTAGAGTATACCTCTTCTCTAATCAACCTTACCCTTGATCATTTCCCACCAGGCCTGCCACTCCCCCTTCTCTACCATTTTGGGTCCCATGTTTTTCCCTTGTCCCTGGGTTTGTTAACACCACTTCCTTATACCCCTCTACCCCCCCACCCCAAGTCCCCCCGGAACTGTCGGTCCCATTGTTTTTCCTCCAGATAGTTCATCCAGCCTGTCCTATTCAGACAGACCTGTGGAGACACTAACATGCACGAAAACAAGACAGAGGAAAACAAAGCAACAATATACAACCAGGCAACAAAACAACAAAAACAAACCACTGACAAAGAACAGAACAAAACAGTTCACAAGAGAAAAGCTTGTAGTTAGTTCAGGGATCGTTTGCTGGCCCTTAGGAGCGTTTTCCAGTCCAGTCTTTTGGGGGCCATGGCATTTTTAATCATCTCATTCACATGTAAAAATTGGACATTGATTAAGGAAGATCAATGTAGAATCGATGTATTTGAATTATGGTGCTTGTGAAAAATATTGGAAGTAATTGGACTGCCAAAAAACAACAACAAATCTGTCTTGGAAGAAGTACAGCCGGAAAGCTCCTTAGATACAAGGATGGCAAGATGTTGGACATTGGACAGGTTTTCAGGAGAGACCAGTCCCTGAAAGAATGCTTGTTACAGAAAAGGCACAGCAAAAAAGATGGATTGACATGACTGAAATCATAGGCTCAAAGAGAAAACGTGTGTAAGGATGACACAAGAAACAAGCACTGTTTCCTTATGTTGTTGATAGGGTCACCGAGTCTGAACTGACTGGGTGGCACCTAACAAAACAAGATTGAATATATGCCATCAGTTATATCTATTTTTTATGTTCAAATAAATCTTTATTTTTTTAAATCATTTTATTGGGGGCTCATACAACTCTTATCACAATCCATAGCACATCAATTGTGTCAAGCACATTTGTACATTCGTTGCCCACATCATTCTCAAAACATTTGCTCTCCACTTAAGCCCTTGGCATCAGCTCCTCATTCCCCCCCCACCCGTCGCTGCCCTCTCTCTCATTAACCCTTGGCAATGTATTATTTTGTAATATCTTGCACTGTCCAACATCGCCCTCCACCAACTTTTCTGTTGTCCATTCCCCAGGGAGGAGGTTATATGTACATCCTTGTAATTGGTTTCCCCTCCCCCCCCTCCTTCCACCCTCCTGGTATCCCCACTCTCACCACTGGTCCTGAAGGGATCATCTGTCCTGGATTCCCTGTTTTTCCAGTTCCTATCTGTACCAGTGTACATCCTCTCATCTAGCCAGATTTGTAAATTAGAATTGGGATCATGATAGTGGTGGGGAAGGAAGCATTAAAGAACTAGAAGAAAGTTGTAAGTTTCATTGTTGCTACAATGCACCCTGATTGGCTGTCTCGCCCCACCCCCCAACCCTTCTGTAAGGGGATGTCCAGTTGTCTACAGATGAGTCTCTCTTGGTTCCCTAATCTGCACCCCCCTCGTTCACAATGATAATATTTTTTGTTCTTTGATGGCTCCTACCTCATCCCTTTGACACCTCATAATCCCACAGGCTGCTGTGCTTCTTCCATGTGGGCTTTGTTGCTCCTCAGCTAGATGTTCGCTTGTTTACCTTGAGTCTTTAAGACCTTAGACACTATATCTTTTGCCACCATCAGTTTTCTTCACCACATTTGCTTATGCACTCATTTGTCTTCATCGATTGTGTTGGGAAGGTGAGCATCATGGAATGCCAGTTTAATAGAACACAGTGTTGCATTGAGGCAGTACTTGAATGGAGGCCCAATGTCTATCTACTACCTTAATACTAAACTTTGAGGGCCCGCCAGTCCCTTCAAACCTTGTGGATCTGTGCCTACTTATCTTTATGATGCGCCTCCTGTGACCCAGCAGTGTTGAATTTCCCTCTTAGTAGCTCTCCTGGGTTGATTTCTGTGGAGTCCCTCTGGTATGTGTTACTCAGTCACCATCTTCCCTCCAAGATAGTTTTTTTAAAAAACATTTTATTAGGGGCTCATACATCCAAGATAGTTTTTATTGATTGTGTTATTAAACTTTTTTTGGTCTTCATTGCCTTTTTTCTTGACATTTTTTTTCTTTGAGAGTGGTGTATTGAAGTCTTCTGTTCTTACTGTCGATGTGTCTTGGTCCTTTTTCAATTCTATGAGGATCTGATGTATTTCAAAGGTATTTCATTGAGTGCATAGATGACTATTAAAGTTATGGTTTTCTGAGCTATTTTTCCCTTTATCATTATGTAGTATTCAATCTTTTCTCGTTATGTTGTTTACCTTGAAGTTTATCTTCTTGGAGATTAATATTGTTACCCCTGCTGAGTTTTGTTGTTGTTTGCTGGGTATGCTTTTGTTCCACCTCTGATTTTTAATGTCTTCAAGTCTCTGTTTGTGAGGTGTTTTTCTTGTAGGCAGCATATTGATGGGGCTTGCTTTCTTATCCATTCAGCTTCTCTCTGTCTCTGTACTGGTGTATTTAGTACATTAACATTCAGTGAAATTATTGACATGTATGTGTATTTGTTTCCACCATTTTGGTTTATATATGCGTGTGTTGTGTGTTTGGATGTGTATTATGTTCAGTTTCTTTGTTCTTCCTGTGTCGTTCCCTTGCTCTGGGTGTTGTTCCGTGTGTGCTGGTTTTTGTGAGGAATTGTCTTGAATGTTGGTTTCAGGTTTGTGTGTTGTTGCTGTTGGTTTTTTTGGCCACAGTACTTCATTGAGTATTTTTTGTAATGGTGGTCTTGCTTTTGGCTTTTCTTGTCTTGAAATAATTGTATTATACCACCATATTTAGTTGCTGAACCTTTGTGTGTAATTGATCTTTTTCTCTAGGTGCTTTTAGATTGTTTGTTGTTTCCGTTCTGATGTTCGACATCTTGACTACAATATGCTGTGGAGTTTGCCTTTTAGAATCTCTCCTGGCTGGGGTTCTTTTGGCTTCCTAAATAATCATCTTTTTCTCTTTTAGACATTGAGCAAAGTTCTTTGACTGGCGCTCTTGGACTATTCTCTGTGTGGATGTAACTTTGTTTGTTTCTTCCTCTTCTGGAATTCCTACAAGATGCAGGTTGTTCCTCTTAATGGTGTCCCACATTATTATCAAGCTTTTCTCAGTCTCTTTTGCATTTTTTGGTTATTTGTCCTTCCTTTAGATTGGAATCTATAGATTTGTCTTTCAGTTCACTAATTTGGGTTTCTATCTCTTCAATTCTGTATCTCTATTTCTTTTACAGCCTCCCGCTTTTCCTTTATAGCAGGGGTGTCAAACTGGCCCTGTCGGCCGCATGTAGCCCCTGAGGAGCTTTTTTTGTGGCCTGCGATGCTCTGAAATAAAATGAAAATAGAAAAAAATTGTTATGAAGAAAATAGCACTTAGGGGAGATCGAGGCAATACCGTACACACAATTCCCTCGTTAACCCTTTATCTGAAGATGAGTATACATGTGGCCCAGTGCTTTTTGGGGGGCCTGTGGATGTGTATAAATGCACTGACCTAGTTCCAGTGATGATTGGAAGCGATCTGTCTGCCACTCTCAGTGTCACATAATGTAAAGAGATCCCAATAGTGAAAAGGTGAAAAATAGCACTCTGGGTTGTGCTGTTATGATCATACCTAGCAGCAGTGCTAGTGAACATTTTTAGAGGGAAGCCATTACAATTGTGCATCACGTTTGTCAGCTGCCCAAATCTTGGTGTTTTTTATTAGTTACCTTGTTATATTTTCCGGTCACAACATAAGACGTAGTGAAAACTAGTAGAAGGAAAGCACTGTCAAGTTAAGGGTAAAACAATAATTTTAGTTTTATAAATACATTAAATAAAATAAATATTTAAATAAAAGCTATTATAGTATTTTAATTATCCTATCCATATTCCTGAATCCTCACTTCAAAATAGAAATTGAACAAAATTTGTAAATGTGATGTGGCCCATGTGAATCTTGCCTGTTGCACCAAATGGCCCGCTTTTTAATTGAGTTTGACACCCCTGCTTTGTAATTCTGCTATTTATTGTAGTGTTTGATTTTTGTGTTTCTGTTTGTTTCTCTAATGAGGTTATAGCTTTTCTATTGTTTTATTTTTCCTTTCAGACTTCTTTCAGCTGTTGCATGAGCACAAACATCATTCTTTACATTCTTTTTCTGGGAAATCCATAACTTGTACAGTTTCAGGTATTACATTTAGGTCTGATTGCTATTTGGTTATTTGTTTCTGTTTCTCTTGTTTTGTGTGTGTGTGTGTGTGTGTGTGTGAGACTAATATCTTCTGTTGTTTCCTTGTCATCTTGGAGTCTATTGGGAGTGTTATGTAGGCGATGTTATTTGGAACTGGTTAACTCTATTAGGTGGTGCAGTAGAGGGCTAATGGATAGTTTGTATTAAGTGTCTGAGGGAGGTTGCTAATTTATGTGTTAAGGGAGTCATATGAAATTTGGGGAGGAAATGTTATGAGTGTTGGGAGAGTGAAAGAAGCAGTAGGTTAAAAAAGAGGGTGGAGGATCAGGTAGTGTTATATAGTAGGTTAAAGGAAGGGGTATTTGGCCCTGAAATGCCTCATTTGCAACGATGGATCAATGGGTACTAGTATTTGAGAGCAAAAACAATTTTAAATATTGTGATAGTAGTATTAGTCTTTGGTTTTATGAGTCTGAAAATGTAAGAAAAATTTTGATGATCAGTACAGTGAAACTAAAAGACAGGTTAATGATGTTATGAAGTAAAACTTTGGATATTTAGACTAAAGAAAGGAAAATGAAAGAAAAGGGGTAAGAGATGAAAGTTTTAATAATAGTAATAGGAAAAATCATACTAGCATAAGATGCAGGAGAGCTGTTAATGTATGTTTGTCCGGGACACTAAGCTTCACACAGAGCTTAGTCTCTGTTGTGGGTGCGAACTAGTAGGTAGATGGGGTGTTAGGGGTCTAGGAAATAAACCAATGAGATCGGAAGGAAAAAACGTAAAGTAATATATCATACAAATGATATATATAAACTCCCTTATATAAATTCCTTGCCTGGGCTTGTAAAACCTGTTCTGCCTGCCAAACCTGCTCCAGCTTCTTGTTTTGTGATGCAAATACTTAGTCAATGAGTCAGGTGTATGCAATCCAGGTATGTGTAACAAGTAATATGAAAATAAATCCTCAGAGTGGCCCAATTATTTAAGGTACCAGGCCTTTGGGGTGTCTTCCGATCAGGGGTTGTGCTGAGTGGTACCTCAGGAGGGGGCTGGAGCTCTTGGTGTTAATCACTTAACACCTGCTTTCAGCTGCCCTGTTCTCCGCCCTGTGAGGCTCAGTAAGCTGTGAAGTACCCACTACTAGGAGTGAGTCCTAGATGGGGGATCTCCACTGGCAGTCTTCTGGTCTTGGCAGGAAGCCAAAGAAATTTATATTTTTATTTTCCCTGGTCCCAGTCTGGTCACTTCGAATTATGATCCTTTTGCTCCATCACACCCCACTGGCACGTACCCCCCACCCCCTCAGCTAGCTTCCCAATTCAAAGACCCGGGAATCTCCCCTCAGGCGGCCGAGGAGATGCCCTAAGCGGTTCTAATTGGCTGGTGTTTCTGCTCTCTCGTTGTAGTCTATTTGTGTCTACCTATCTTTATGGTGACAATCCTGTGGTCTGGAAGTGCTATCCCTTTCAGTAACTCTTTTGCGCTGTTCTCTGCAGTGTGTGCTGCTTGGTCATCCTCCTCCTCCCAGCTGCCCCTCAATCCCCTCTGGGGTGCTGCTTATCTCCTCTTGCTGCTCTCATTGTCTTTCTTATTTGAAAGTTCATATCCCCTAGGAGGAGTCATCAGGCTGTAACCTGTTTGATAGGTGGGACTAGTGCTACAGTTTCCCACAGGGTCACGTTGACATAACATCTAACTGCCACAACAGCTAAAGGCAAACTGCTTGTGCTGCTCCTTTAAAACTGGAATTGAGAAAAACACATTTGCCCAATTAGTAGCTGCTATCAGATACTAGAAGAGATATTAATCTACTCAAGCAATAAAACCATTTCTGGGACAGTAGCTTCAATTGGAGTCACCACCTGGATAAGTTTCCAGGCACCCCCTGCCATTCTCAAAGATCCATCTGTTTTTTGCACTGACCAAATTGACAGGGACAGAAGAGGCATTTTCTGCCTGCAATATGGGAATTAACAGAAGACCTTGTGAGAACAGGTTAGTAAGCAGGTCAACCTTGAAGCTAGGCCCTAATGAATGTCCTCACACAGCAGTGCTGCTGGAGATAAATCTGACAGCACACTGATCCAGAGACAAAAGCTGAGATTGTAATTTAAAGAGCCTCAAGGGTGGTCTAAATAACTAATTAGAAAGCTAATTGTACATCTGTGGAGTGGCAAACTCCTCCCCTTTAAAACTGTCTTTTAGAAACTAGGAGTCTTCCCCTAGACAATGAATGACCCTTCTTAATTTGTGAAAGGGGCCCCCACTACATTCCGGGAGCAAAGCATATTTTATCTATGCTTAAGGTATCCTTTTCACCATGCCAGAAGGACTCACATACTTTCTTTGGAAATGATTCTATCTATGCTCTAATAAAATTGTTGCCCAGCCTGTGTGATCACAAGGTGTAGATGGGATCAGAAAGTGTTAGGGAGCTAGAGGCAGAAACCTCTACCTCTACCTGCCAAGGCCTCCCTCCACCCTTACAGACTGTGGGAAGCTGCTCCAGGCTGGATGGCATGAATAAATTCAGGCAGTTGAGACGAAGCCAGTACTCTTGGGAGGACCTCAATCTAGGCCAGGTGAGCTTAATTGAGTCAATGGAGTCAACCAGTACTGTCAACCACGCCTCCCAGTGGAGGGCCCTGAAAAGTCAGAATTGCAAGGAGATGACAAGCAATTCTCCATGTCTCCAGACCCCATATGCTAATTGCCATACATTCCTCACTACCCCTGTAAAAACCCTCACCCCCAGCTGCTGAATGGGACTTCCCTGACCTGTCCGCCTAGGTCACGAAACCTCGGCAGGGAGCCCCAGGAGCCGCCCTACTGCCCCACCTAATAAAGCTATTTCTGTTTCTGCTTTCCTTGTCCTGTCAGTTATGTCTGTCTTCCTCCCTGTACCTCAGTTTCACCTTTACACTTCTATCCTTTATAAAAATTCACTTGGATCACAAACCAGGCTTCGGTGTGAATTCATTCTCATGGGAAGCCAATGACCCAGGTATTTCCACCTGAGGAATCTAACAGTATCAGACATCAGGAGACCCCAAACCATCATATGATGTGAATGAAGGGAGTCGGATGGAGACTCAAAGCCCATCTGTAGACAATTGGACATCCCTCACAGGAGGGACAAGTCAGCCAGAGTGCAGTACAGCACCAACGAGACACACATTTCTTTAGTTCTTTAGTGCTTCCCGCACCCCACCCCACCCACCTATCATGACCCCACTTCTACTTTACAAATCCCAGTTCTAGCTTACAAATCTAGCTAGACCAGATGGTACAGATAAGAGCTCTTGTCACACGGGATCCAGGACAGATAAACACATCAGGAACAGTAATGGGAGTAGCAATACTATCAGCGTAGGCCACTTAGGGGGAATGTAGGGGGAGAAGGGGGAGAAACAGAGAATTGATTACAATGATGATGTAGACATAACCCCCACACCCTGAGGGGGACAAACAACAGCAATGTGGGTGAAGGGAGACAGAAGATGGTGTAAGATAGGAAAACGATAATAATTTATCAAGGGTCTTGAGGGTGGGAGGGTGGGTGAGGGAGGGAAAAAAGGAGCTGATATCAAGGGCTCAAGTAGAAAGAAAATGTTTTGAAAATGATGATGGCAACATATGTACAAATATGCTTGACTCCACTGATGTATGGATTGTTATAAAAGAGATGTAAGAGCCCCTAATAAAGTGATTAAAAAACCCCACACTAAAAACTGGCTTAACCGCTGCTGGTGCTTGTGTGTGTGTAAGCACAGCTTATACCTGGACCCTTACAAACCACATAGGTCTAGAGTTTGCTAGTCCCCCCATAGACAACAGCTCAGTTCGGAAGTAATGGTCTCCAGCCCTATATTCTTCAATTCCTTGATGGTGCAATCTTTGCACCCTGATCTTTGCAATCCCTCCAGGAAAACATAATTGCGTTGGCTTTACCATTTTCCTAAGTAGAGGTAGCTTTACTAGCTTCCACTCCTGCCCCTGCCATAGTAGTCCATGTTCTAGAGTCAGGTAGCCATATGGGGTACTGGCAGTCAGTGAGTCTGTCTATTCCATTTATGTGTTCTAGAACAGGGAAATTACTATAGGATAGGTTTGGGCTCATACTGGATCCCCTGTGAGATCAACCTGAGCTAAGACTCCATTATAACTTGACCTTTATATGCTCCTAGTCTGATTGTGGGACCTTAAAATTTAGGGTCACTTAGATTAATGTCAGTTTGGAGCCAATGTCCAGTAACCATCCCCAATGTCTGATTATTTCCTTTCTCCAATGAATTGTCACTTATAAAAGGCGCAGTTTCCACTGGGCAGGCCTGGGAGAAAGGCTAACTATGCATTTTTTTTATTAGTGTAGTGGGTGCCTTCCTCAAAGGGACCTGGCTTCCCCATAAATGAAGGGTTTGTGAACTGGCTCAATTTTTGGGAATTGATCGAGCATTTGCGACTCTATATCTGGCTATTTGAATTAGACTGCTATTCAACTGGCCTAGAATTTTTCAACTTGTACAGATCAATGAAAGATTTGGTAGGTTTCTCATTTATTTCACTCCTAGGGACACTCTGCTTAGGTATCCATGCCATACAAATCAGGCTATTCTGTTACTACTTTGACTCTGCTAACCATTTGGCAACCACACCCACCTTGTCTCTGTTAAATGCTACTGCTTACCGCCTACTACCATGGGACCCAATCAGCCATGTTATGTGCAAACGTCTTAATTAGGGTATTTTCCACTGTCAAAACTGGCTCAAAATAAAATATCAATCACAGCAGTCTTTAGAGATACTTATGATCCCTTCAGAAATTTGTTTCCCACTGAGAGAAAAGGTGTGTCCTCAGTGCATTCCATTTGTGAGTCTATGGGTCTGCCCTGAAACATGCCCATTCCCTTAATCCTCTAAAGTATACCAAGCTAGGTCTGGTACTTCAACTTAACTTGCTCTAAGCCACTGCAGAAGCTTTGCTTCAGTAAACCAAACAGATAAACTATTAGATTCTGTCCTAACGTCTGGTGCTGAAACACTGACTGAAGGATCAGTGCTTAGTTGGTCCACGTCAACACATTCAGACTGATGCAACCGTTCGCTCCTTGCATCATCATCTCACTCCCGCACACATTCCTCGGGTCTCTGCCTGTACATACTAGAAAATGCTAGCAGTCCTTTAAGAGGATAGCACAGCTCTTTCTGGATCAATATTTGGAGGTCACCTTTGGGATTACTGAGACAAGTTTAGAGGCAGTGTCGAAGCAGGCATGAGTGTCGAAGGTGTTTCCCAGCAAGTGTCAGCATTATCTTGCAAGGCATCTGCTGCAGGGAATGCTCCAGATACAACTCGAGGTTCCCTATCAGCAGGGAAAGTTGGGCTAAGCTCAAGTGCAGGTGGAGGGGACAATGGCTTTACTAATGATGGATTAAACTCTTCAGATGTGAGTGGTAGTGTTGTTGGCTGAAGTAACTCAATGGCATGTCAAGGATCCATGTTCTGATATTTCTGAGAATAATCTTTCCGTGTGTCCCTATGATGGTTCGATTTTATATCAGTTTGATGCATCTGTGTGAAAGTATGGGTAGAGTTCAATCTCAATAAGGCCCTCTCCTTGGAGGAGGTGCCCAATTTAGAGAGATGCCATGGACAACTTTTCTTCCCTCTCCCTCCATCCTGCTTACCTTGATTCTGCATCTCTAGGATTCATGGCCGAGCCGGCCTGCTGATCATAGGAGCTGCAGTGCCCTGCCCTCTTCCTGCTGACCTTACATCCAGATGCTCTTGCCCCTACTGGCCTGTGATTTTCCCGATTCCTGCTTTGCCTTTGCTTCATTGGCTGGAAGCTGGGTGAGTCTAAAGGGGACTTCATCTAGCATCTGACCCATGGACTTGAGTTGAACTGCGCTGGGCTTCCTGATGTAAATTGACTTTTGCTATAAAGTTATTTGAGTGTAGTTTGATTTATTTCTCTAGAAAACTCAGCGTAGCACAGTCCTCTCCACCGTAACTTTCAGGTTCCCATTTAGTCCCAATCCATGCTCTCCTATTAACATCAGAAATCATTCTAAGTAGAGGGTTCAGTTAGTGTTGTAATTCAGCCACTCTTTTTTTTTTTAGATTTAGTACTTTTTAAAAAAACATTTTATTAGGGGTTCAAACAACTCTTATCACAACCCATACATATACATACATCAATTGTATAAAGCACATCTATACATTATTTGCCCTAATCATTTTCAAAGCATTTGCTCTCCACTTAAGCCCTCTGCATCAGGTCCTCTTTTTTTCCCCCCTCCATCCCCGCTCCTCCCTCCCTCATGAGCCCTTGATAATTTATAGATTGTTATTTTGTCATATCTTGCCCTATCCAGAATCTACCGCCCCCCCCCCCTTCTCTGCCGTCCATCTCCCAGGGAGGAGGTCACATGTGGATCCTTGTAATCAGTTCCCCCTTTCCAACCCACTCACCCTCCACTCTCCCAGCATCGGCCCTCACACCCCTAGTCCTGAAGGTATCATCCACCCTGGATTCCCTGTGCCTCCAGCTCCCATATGCACCAGTGTACAACCTCTGCCCTATCCAGTCCTGCAAGGTAGAATTCGGATCATGGTAGGTGGCGGGAGGAAGCATCCAGGATCTGGGGGAAAGCTGTGTTCTTCATCGGTACTACATCGCACCCTGACTGATCCATCTCCTCTCCTAAACCCCTCTATGAGGGGATCTCCAGTGGCCGACAAATGGGCTTTGGGTCTCCACTCTGCACTTCCCCCTTCATTCACTATGGTGTGTGTGTGTGTGTGTGTGTGTGTGTGTGTGTGTGTGTGTGTATATATATATATATATATATATATATATATATATATATATATATATATTTCATGATGCCTTATACCTGGTCCCTTTGGCACCTCGTGATTGCACAGGCTTGTGTGCTTCTTCCATGTGGCCTTTATTGCTTCTGAGCTAGATGGCCGCTTGTTCACCTTCAAGCCTTTAAGACCCCAGACACTATCTCTTTCGATAGTCGGGCACCATCAGCTTTCTTCGCCACATTTGCTTATGCACCTGTTTGTCTTCGGTGATTGTATCATGGAGGTGTGCAGCCAATGATTTGAGTTTTTGTTCTTTGATATCTGTTCCCTTCGGGACCATGCAATCACACAGGCTGGTGTGTTCTTCCATGTGGGCTTTGTTGCTTCTGAGCTAGATGGCCGCTTGTATATCTTCAAGCCTTTAAGACCCCAGACACTATCTCTTTTGATAGCCGGGCACCATCAGCTTTCTTCACATTTACTTGTTTACCCGCTTTGGCTTCAGCAGTTGTGTTGGGAGGGTGAGCATCACAGAGTGCCAATTTAATAAAAGAAAGTATTCATACATTGAGGTAGTGCTACTATCTACTTTTTTGCGACACTTCGCTGTAGTACCTTTATCTTCAGTGATCATTTCATGAAGGTGAGTACTGAGCAGGGCCATGATAATTCTTTTTAAGTGTGAGCCCCCAAACCATTCCTGAATCTATGCTTTTTAAAAAATTTGCTAACTTAGGAGTTAATACAAATGTCATATTATTCCATAGTTCAATCACATCAAACAGAATTGTAAAATTGCTGCCACAATCAGTCTCCACACATACATTTCCCTCCTAGACTACTTGACATCATCTCCCTCTTACTTCCCCCGACCCTCTTTATCCTCGCCCCCCCAAACTATTGTTATATTTTCTTTCTCAAAGTCTCTGGGTCTCATTTACTAAAGAGCAGAAACAAATAACAGCTTCAAGAAAGTGACCCCCATGGTGCTGCACCCCTGAGACACACCTTAATATACCCAAGCACATGCAACACACAGTAGAGGGGCTGTCACAAGATTTCCAGAATACTAGATATCTTAACCCAGCATAAAGGGGGTTGATGTAACATGACCTTATTTGTCCACCAACCATCAGTACACCACTCTTGGTACAGCTGTTTTCTGCTTCCTCAGGCACCATGTATTTCCCGCTTAAGTCCTCATGTTACAAGTGTGTCTGAGGTAGAGTCTAGTTTACCCAGTGGGATTCCCATATGGGGCTCACTGATGTAGCCTCTGGAGCATGCATGCACCCCAAAGATCCAGGATTTGTTGTCCCAGCATTTTATGGCACCTGGTCTGCTTTCCTGGGATACCCCCCCCCCAGATGCCCTACACCAGTTCTGCCCACCCATTGCATGCCACTGAAGACACCTCCCATTTATTGTTGCCAAGAGCATCCTCAGTCTTTTGTCCCCCACCTGGAGGTTAGCTCTCCCTCCCCTCCCTTCAACAGGCATGCACCTATGTACCCCCAAATTTGACCATTCCCTTTCATCTCCTGTGCGGCACCTCTCATCAGTAAACCCCATTCCTCCGACGGGGCTACCTCCCTCTCTGGGAGACCTCACCACAGATCTAAATGGCTACTATTCAGCGAACAGCCACTACCCCCTCGCACCCTCCATTTGATCCCAGCTGTCGTGAGGTGACCTCCGGCCAAGTGACCTACACTATACTCACCAGGAGCAGATGATGTGTAGGTCATTGGCACTGGTCCAGCTCGTTAGCGGCCTGTCTGACCCCAGCCAGACGACTGCATGGCCTGCACACTTGAGCTTGCGCCCCTTCTGCTGCTTGTTCCTGCTGCTCTGGACTCACACAGTGCTTGTCCTTTCGTGCTTCACTCGCTTCCCTCAGCATGTCTTCCAGAGCCCTCCACGACGTGAGGGGTCTCATTGCTGTTCTTCAGGCATGCGCAGTACTCATCATGTTTATGTACCAGAGGTTTTTTATCCATTGTTGGGAATGGAGGCCGCTTCTAGCAATTGTGAGCTGTGCTGTGATGAACATGGGGGAGCAAATGTCTGCTTATGATGTTTTTTATTTCTTTGGGGTATATGTTCAGTAATGGTATTGCTGGATCATATGGTAGTTCAGTTGCCATCTGTTCTAGGTATCGCCATACTGCCTTCCTGAGTGTCTGTACATATTTACAAGTCCACCAGCAGAGGATAAGAGTTCCTATCTCACCACACACTCTCCAACATTTGCTGTTCTCAGCTTTTTTACTTTAACTGGGCTACAGTTATGGGTGTTAGGTGGTATCTCATGGTTGCTTTCACTTGCATTTCCTGGATAGCTAATGACTGAGAGAACTTACTCATATGTTTATTAGTTATTCGCGTATCATCCTTTGTGAATCATCTGCTCCGGTCCTTTGCCCACTTTTTCATAGGGCTACTAGTTTGTTTTTCTTGCCACCTTGTAAATTCTGTAGATTTTAGTAATTAGTCCTTTGTTATGTCATTACTAAATATCTTTTCCCAGTCTATGGGTCTTTTTACTCTTTCAATGAAGTCTTTTAATGTATGCAAGTTTTTTATTTTTTAATATGTCCCACTATTTTGTTTTCTATGGATTGTGTCAGCTTTGTTATTTCTGATAGCCCATCTACTGCACTAGGGTTCCTAGTTTTGTCCCAGTTTTCTGATCCTGAGAGCTTTGGGTTTTACATTTAGGAATTTGATCCATCTTGAGTTTGTTTCTGTGCATGGGTGAGGCAGTCGTCTTTTTTTTGTTCTTCTGCAAGTGGATAGCCAGTATTTCCAATAGCATTTATTGAAGAGGTGTCTGCTTCCCATTTAATGTTTTTTAGGCCTTTGTCAACAATAAGTTCTCTGTCTGTGGAAGCTAGAGGGTAGACAGGTGTTATTTTTGTGAAGGGAAGACAATATAAAACAAGAGATAGGCAAAAAATATTGGAAATGAAAAGACAATGGTAGATTTAACGACTTATTTAATGTAAAACTGATGTCTGCTCTTTAAACCTTCACCTAAGTAACAATAGAAAATATTTTTAAAAACTTAAAAAAATTCTCTGTCTCTGAATTCTATTCTTTAATGACTGTTTTAACACAGACACACACACGTTCTATTTTGTTACCATTAGACTCACAGTTTAATGATAAAAATTACATTAAAACAGAACAGAAAAGTTGGTGAAGGGAGACGCCGGACAGTACAAAAAAAATAAAAGGAATTTTTTTAAATTTATTTTTTTAACAATTTATTGGGGCTGATACAATTCTTTTCACAGTTCATACATATACATACATCAATTGTATAAAGCACATCTGTACAGTCTTTGCCCTAATCATTTTTTTCTCTTTTCTTCTTTTACATTTTATTAGGGACTCAAACAACTCTTACCACAATCCATACATATACATACATCAATTGTATAAAGCACATCCATACATTCCCTGCCCCAATCATTCTCAAGGCTTTTGCTCTCCACTTAAGCCCCTTGCATCAGGTCCTCTTTTGAAATTTTTGTTTTTTAAAAAAGTGACTTAAATAAGAAAAACTGTGCATGAGCAGCCAGTAGTAACTATTGGTCTCTCTGCACTCGGAGGAAACAAGAGTGAAGTCAAAAGACATGTTGAATACAATTATTACAATAGAATGATGAACAACCCAAACATTAGTCTCTATAATCTTGAGCTTGGAAAACCTAAATGGTGCCTGACTACTGCTACCTATTACTCTGAACACAATCACATTAGAAGGTCCTCAATGGAATGGGGGTAAAATGTGGAACAGAACTCATGATCATAAAACAGACTGGGTTTACTGGTTGAATGGAGTCTAGTAGCATACCCCAAGAATATAGCCAATGTCCTCTAGGCGTGGAACTGAAATGACCTTTTTTAAAACCATCAACAGCTTAAAACCCAAAGGGCAGCATTTACCCAATGACAAAGTCCAGAGGGTTACTAAAGAAGGAGTGATGGTAAGAGAAAGCCCAGTGGGGAAGTAGGATGGCACATGGAAGGTATTGGAGTGGATGTGCAAAATCAATGTGTATGAATTTTTCGATGTAAAACTGATGAACTTCTCTGTAAACCTTCACTTAATTGGCAATAAGTATACTTCCCTTCCCCCACCCTAAGAGTTTCAGAGTCTCAAATGTTTTCGTGTGTTGTATCTTCATTTTCATTTGACTCTAAATATTCACTGGTTGTTTGTATAATGGTTTAATTTCCATATAATTGTGTATTTCAGTTTCATTGTGTTACCAAATTCTGTTTACATTCAATTGTGATCAAGAAATATACTTTGTCGCAGTCTGCTCCAGCAAGGGGACAGCATGCCACCAGCTGTTGTCAGTTGTCCAGTTCCCTCTGTGTCCCATTAGCTTCCCCCAGGGACGTCATCCTCCGAGCCTGGCGTGCCAGCGTGGGGTCTAGTCCCGCTCTCTTTCTCTTCCTCTCTCCTGGCCTGCCTCTGTGTGGGTGTGGCATGCTGGCTCCTCTCCCTAGCCTGTAGCTCTCTCTCTTCATGCATCCTTCCATGTGACCATGCTGTCCTCATGGTTTGGTGCTTCATAGTAGGGTCTACATGCACTCCAGGCTGGGAGAGGCAGCTCCTGGACAGTCTTGAAGGCCAGCGAAGAGACCCAGGATTTTTGTATAGTTCTTTTCTCTTTTTAAAAAATTTTTCTTATTGATTTACTATTTTTATTTTAAAAAATCATTTTGGGCCATGTCATAGTCGGTGTACCTACCTATATAGGATAGGTATGGGAGGCATGCTTGAGGTGAGAGCATTGGGACCAACGGTTCCAGGGAGACCTGGGAGGTCAGAGTGGTGGAGGAAGGGGGTGCTGAGCAGGCTGAGCCATGGACAGGGGAACAACTGGGGTGTCAGAGCCAGTAATGAGGATATAGGGATCCAAGGTGGGGGTGGTGGTAATGTTGGAGCAACAGCAGACTAGCTAAGGGGGTTACCAAGAGGCAGAAATAAGGGGAAAGTGGCAGTGGGACATGAGGAAGGTAAAAGGCAACAGAGGAAGGACCAAGGAAGCAAAGCAATGGATAGAGGTATAAACATAGTGGTGTGCATATGTAAATACATTAATCTACAAAAATAGAGGTATTGGCCCATGTACATATATTTATATGGCAATACCCTGAGGTAGGGGATGGACTTTGGGCATCCACTCATATCCTCCTTCCATTCAAGAACACTTTGTTCTATGGGGACCCAATGCCCATCTGTAGACAACTGGACATCCATTGCAGAGCGGTAGTGGGGAGATGAGTCACTCAGGCTTCAGTGTAGCAATAACGAAACTCACAACTTTCCTCTAGTTCTTAAACACTTCCTCCCCCCAACTATCATGATCCCACTTCTACCTTGCAAACCTGGTTAGACCAGAGGATGCACAGCGGTACAGTTGGGATTTGGAAACAGGGAATCTAGGACAGATGAACCCCCTCAGGACCAACAGTGAGAGTGGTGATACCGGGAGGGAAGGAGGGGTAGAAAGGGGAAACCAATCACGGGGATCTATATATAACCTCCTCTCTGGGGAATGGGCAACAGGAAAGTGGGTGAAGGGAGACGCCTGGCAGTGTAAGATAAGATAAAATAATAATTTATAAATTATCAAGGGTTCATGAGGGAGAGGGGAGCGGGGAGGGAGAGGGAGAGAAAAAAGGAAAATGAGGAGCTTATTCCAGGAACCAAAGCGGAATGCGAAGTTTGAGAATGATGAGGGCAATGAATGTATAAGTGTGCTTTACACAATTGATGTATGTGTGGATTGTGATAAGAATTGCATGAGCCCCAATACATAAATTTTTTAAAAAAGAGAAAGTTTTGTTCTAACCAGTCAGCAGCATGAGATGTTTACCCTCCTGACACAATCGCTGAAGACAAAATAGGTGCATAAACAAATGTGGTGAAGAGGGCAAATGGTGCCCGGTTATTAAAAGATATAGTGTCTGGGGTCTAAAAGGCTTGATGTCACACAAGCTGCCATTCAGCAGTGAAGCAACAAGTCCACATGGAAGAAGCACATCGCTGGTGCGATCATGAGGAGTCATAGGAACTGGGCATCAGCAGACACATAACAAATAAAAACGAGAGGGCTGGAGCAGAGATCCAAAGCTCATCTGTAGATAGTGGAACAATCTCCCCACAGAGGGACCACAGGGAAGGATGAGTCAACTTTCCTCTAGTTCTTAAATATTTCCTCCCCACCACTATCATGATCCCAATTCTATCTTAAAATCTGGCTAGACCAGAGGATGTACACGGGTACAGAAAGAAACACAGGGGATCCAGGACAGATGAACCCCTCAGGACTAGTGGTGAGAGTGGCGATAATTCAAGGGTGGAGGAAAGGTGGGATAGAATGGAGGAACCGATTACAAGGATCTACAATATAAGCCCCTCCCTGAGGAACAGGCAACAGAAAAGTGGGTGAAAGGAGATGTTGGACAGTGTAAGACATAACAAAATAATAGTAATTTATAAATTGTCAAGGGTTCATGAGGGAAGGGGGTGGGGAGGGAGGGGAAAAATGAGGAGCTGATACCAAGGCCTCAAGTAGAAAGAAAGTATTTTGAGAATGATGATGGAAATAAATGTACACATGTGCTTGACACAATGGGTGTAGATATGGATTGTGGTAAAATGATTAAAAAAGAGAGAAAGGAATATAGTCATTGTACAAAAAATAAGAAAAGAATATAAGCCAGGTGACATTCCACCATTTCCAGATCTAGCTCTTTCTTTTTTATTAAATCAGGTTTTGGGGGGCTCGTACAACTTAAAAAATAGTTTTATTGGGGGCTTGTATAACTCTTATCACAATCCATAAATATATCAATTTTCAAGCACATTTGTACATTTGTTCTCATCATTTTCCCTTTTGTGTTCAACTTTGAGTGACTTTCTAGTATCATTCCTTTACATTTCTCACGTTGGAGGACTGGATTTAAGTTTTCTTGTACGGGAGTCTAATAGCTATGAACGCTCAGCTTTTATCTTGGAATACTTAACTTTTTTTTGAAGGACAATTTTTACAGTCCTTAATTTTTGAAGGACCGCTTTACAACTTGTACAGTGTGAGCATTTTTCATAAAACAAGTATGGATAGATATAATCATATTTATCATATGAGCAAGGGGAACACTGCGGAGCATGTTTGGGAACATGGCAGTGCTGAAAGAGACAGGTTTTGTGCTACATTTTATTCATTCCTAAACAGTGTTATATGAAAAAAGAAACTTTTAATTAAAAATATCTTTTGAAAGAAGGGCTTGGCTCCCCTCCTTGACCCCAGTGAAAAAGCCTATCACTCATACCTGGCCTGCCCTCAAAAGATCAGGTGATATTTTTACATCATTTACCACAATTCATATGCATTCTGATTCAACCCATTAATTGCAGCAATACCGTCAATGTACCATTTGAGTTCAGTTCCCGATCTGCAGGGGAAGAGTGCAAATCTTGGAGGTCCTGCCTATCTCTGTTCGATCAGTAAACCTGGCATCCTTTAGGGTTATGTTCTTAACTTCTCCCCCACTCTAGACAGAACCTTCTGTTGTGATCCTTTTCATAACACTTGGTCATGGTAGCTGGGTGCCGAACAATGTTTTCAATTTCTAGGTTGTGAAGACTGACGTTTTCCTGGTCCTTCAGTCTGGGCACTTAATTCAGAGACCTGGGTTTGCTGACCTGGGTTTGACCAGAGCCTGAGCTGAATGTCTTTGGGTTGAGGCTCATAGCAGAGTTGTATGCCACTTCGGGTGTTTATTAGCATACCTGAAACTCTGTAATGTGTCCTGTTAAACACCTACCCTGAGCATTTCTCTTGGCACTATAACTTATTGAGTTATTAAATTCTTTCATCACGCATTTTGTCTATGAGTTTCTGTGTAGCCGTTGCAATGGATACATGCAAAAGTAAAAGAGTGGACACTAATCAAGACTATATAATGCATATATAATAAATGTACAAAGAGACCAGGACACTTACTTACCATCTTTGGGATAGTGCGTGCCTTTAGGACGAGTAAAAGGTTACAATCAATAGAATACGACCTTCACCTCTATCTAAAATATTTTATATCTTTTAAAAAGAAAAATTTCAAAATATTATATTAAATGTATCTAGTTGATGGGTATATGGGTTTTCTCCTAAAACTGTATTTTCTAATTATTTGAGATATTTTATAATTGAAGAACAAAGGACAAAATTGAAATTTTTTAATTGAAAAACTGCAAATACAGTGACTCATTTCACATTACAATAGTACATTCAGATAAACAAATGACCATCAATTTTGGTATAAAACTATATTTTTATCTTTTTTAACATATAGTTCAATTCCCAGTGCAAAAACACTCCAATGAAAAAAAGATTAATGTACAATAAATACAAGCCTACAGATGTAACCACAGTACCAATATTTACATGTGGTAAAGTGGTTCCAAACGAACAAGAGTCCTCCCCTTTATTGTCTAGAGGACACTCTGCTTACAGAGGGAAGCCCTTCTGGAAAGTCTGCACTCAGCAGCCATTGGGAAGTGTAACAGAGGACAGAGCTGAATAACCAGACAGTAAAGCTCTTAGGTTCAGGGTAATGGTTTCATGGGACATACCATTATTTGGCTTATTAACATGTTTGGTGCTTCTGTTCTACCTCCTCCTTCAGTTGTCAGGCACAGTTGGTGTCGATTCATGTGGAACAACAGAATGGAATAGAGTAGGATTCTGGAATGCATGGCTAATTAGCTGCCTCCATAAACAATGCCCTCCTTTGTCACGAGTCCAAATGAACTGCATGGTGCCTGGCTACCACTGCTGAGCATTTTGATCAAAGAGTTCAGAGAAGGATCCTGAACAAAATGGGGCAAAAATACAGACAAGAATATAAAATTCTCACAATTCCCAACTTTCTGGAGCCATGGAGGGTGCTGAACTCCTAAAACTATTGCCTTAAACCAGAAATGTATCATAATGTCTTCTTGAAACCAAGTAATAGTTTGGCTTAACTAGTAAAAAAAAAGTCTGCTTTGAGCTTGATGATCTTTTAACAACTATGTATGTGGAATAAAATGGAAAACAACTTGAAGTATTTGCCTGGGACTTTAAACAAAAAACAAAGCCAACCACACTGCCATGAAATCAATTCTGATTCACAATGACCTTACAGGACCGAGTAGATCTGCCCCTGTGCGTTTCTGAGACCGCAACTCTTCATGGGAGCAGACAGCCATGTCTTTCTCCCAAGTCTGTTGGATTTAAAGTGCTGCTTTTGTGGCTAGCAGCCCAGCGCTGTCATCACCATGCCACCTGGACTCCCCTGGAACTCTAAGGGGAGTGAATTTATGCTAACAGATGAGCAACAACTCAAAAAAGCTGAAAATGGCTACAGACCGGAGGAATAAAATCCGTATCAGCAAACTGTATACATTAAAAACTGCTGAAGTGATGTATGTTTTGTTGTGTGTCTGCTTAAGAAAACATAAATGAAATTTAAAAGGAAAAATATGATAAAGCTGTCTAGAGCCCTACTTTACATTTTAATCTTTGAAGCCAAAGTCACTACGAATTGTAATTGACTCGATGGCAATGAGAGCTTAAGTCGAAAATGCAGTATTGGAACTGCATTATCTTAACCCACTTTCTCTGTCAGGCCTGACCAAGTGTTTCCATCATGTTTTCCCAGTGGTAAAATTGGGAGTTTTATAAAAATGTGCTCTTGTCCAACACGTGTATGTTCCCAGGATCTGGCACAGAGCAGATGCTGCTGGAACGAGCCAGACACCACAGTCGCCCTGTGTCTGAGGACCATGGCCAATAAGCTGCAAGTGATTAAGGCATCACAGTGGCTCAGGTTTTAAGATTTTCTTTTCAGAATAAATTCCAAGAAAGCAAGCAGTCTTTACACACAGAGGGATGCCGGAGAAATCTTACTGATTAATTTGTTGAGAGCTCTGAGTTTTTCTTCCAAGATGAGGCTGTTTTTCTCAGCTCCTCTTTGTTTCTCTTCAGTAACCTGGAGGGCTTTTAGCAGGTGTGCGTTCTCCACATAAAGCTCCTTGAGCAGCAAATTGGACTTCACGCTGTTTTCAAACTAGAGAGGGAAGAGAGCCACCCATTACTGTGAGTGCAGGGAAGGGGTACATGTCCCGACCCTGTTCATTCCACGGTCGTTGAAATGATAACTTTAGGCTCTTAAGGATATAACAAAAATATTGCGTGTATGACACTTCTTGTTACCCTGAAGTGAGACCTCCAACTGAGGGTGTGATGAATTATGTACTGGAGAAAATTTAAGGGAAATTGTGGGAATCAGTTTAACCGGAAGACCCAAGAGTCACAAATCAACAGTTCTCAGAAAGGCTATTGTACGATACAATAATGAATTGCAAAGAATGACAACAATTTTTGGTTCTTTACTGCCCCTTGCCCTAGGAATCACTGTGGCCCTGACCCCCACTGCTGTTTCCTGGGTCTGAGCTTTCTGCCAAACCCATACGGTTTCACAGATGTGAATGACAGGAAACACTAGCAATGACCTCATTCAAAATACAAGGGCACAAGAATCCCAGCATGGGGTTCAGTCAACACCAAATTTCACTTGTAGAACATAGTCAGTAAGCGCCCACATGCCAGGTCTTGCTCTAGCACTAGCGAAGCAGTGGTGAACGTAGTCTCTGGGCTGTGCACCACATATGCTAATGAGAACCAAACTTAGTATGCCATATGGGGGAAGTGCTGAGAAAACCAAGCAAGGAGCAAGAGGGGGGCAGCTAGTTGGTTGAGGGAACTGTAACGACTAATGTAAACCTCAATTTGACTAGACTGTGATTCTCATCAGTCTGACAGGTGCTTTTTCATAATGGAATCAACTTTCATTTTTGTGATCTGATATGAACAGCCAATCAGTTGAAAGGGAAATTGCCTCGGGAGTGTGGCCAGCTTCCTTTATCGAAGTGGAAGTTGTGGCAAAGTTTGCTCTCTTTCTTGACCTGCACTCTAGTTGCCTGATCTGCAGTTCCTGTGTTATAAACCTGAAGAAGTCTCCATCCTAACCAGCAGGTCGTGGATTCACCAGTCCTACAACCCCACAAGTCATCAGAAATCCTTAGCTTCCACTGGACACAAACGGTAGGTTTGGGACTTGCCAACCTCTACAACTGCATAAACCCCTACCATGCAGCAAATCTCTTTATATGTATGTATGTGTGCATCTCACTGATGCACCCCTCTCGAGAACTCAGACTTAGCTTTTTGGCACCAAGAGTGATTCTAGAAGAACAAAACTCAAAGAATAAGTGGTAGTTACATCATTTCATGTCAACTTGAAGATATATGAAAGTGTAAGGGTAGAGTTTAGTCTGTCAATCAGGTCACACCCTGATGGTGACTCTCTGTGGGCGAGACTTTCTCATAAGCAGGGTCCTGGGCACCTCCCCCACTCTCTGTGCCTTCACTTTCCTGGCTGCTGCAAGCACTACGATACGGTCAGTTGGATCCACATAACTAAACCCACTGGCCTGTGATTGTCCTGCATTCTGCATCATTGCATGTGACTTAATGAGTCTGAAGAGCGACTTATAGACTGAAGAGCTGGACTGGGATGGAATGTTTTATTGATCCATAATTACTTCTTGAGATAAAACTTTTTCTTATACATATATGAGTATCTCTGGATTTGTTTCTCTAGTCAACCCGGCCCAACACAGAATGCTTTCTTTCTTTTTTAGTTATATACTTTCCTTGGGAACTCTTACATCTCTTATCACAATCCACACAATCATCCATTGTGTCAAGCACATTTGTACATCTGTTGCCATCATCATTCTCAAACATTTGCTTTCTACTTGAGCCCTTGGCATCAGTTCCTTGTTTCCCCCCTCTCCCCAGTCCCCCTCTCTTATGAACCTTTGATAATTTATAAATTGTTATTTTGTCATGTCTTACACTGTCCGACATCTTCCTTCACCCACTTTTCTGTTGTCTATCCCCCAGGGAGGGGGTTTTATGTAAATCCTTGTGACTGGTTCCCCCTTTCTATTCTACATTCCCTTGACACTCCCGGTATCACCACTCGTCCTGAGGAGTTCATCCATCCTGGATTCCCTGTGTTTCCATTTCCTATCTGTATCAGTCTACATCCTCTGGCCAGATTTGTAAGGTAGCATTGGGATCATGATGGCGGGGGAGGGAGAGGAAGCATTTAAGAACTAGAGGAAAGTTGTATGTTTCATCATTGCTACACTGCACCCTGACTGGCTTGTCTCCTCCCCATGATCCTTCTGTGAGGGGATCTCCAGTTGCCTAAAGATGGGCTTTGTGTCCCTACTCTGCACTTCCCCTCATTCACCATGATAGGATTTTTTGTTCTTTGATGCCTGATATCTGATCCCTTCGACACCTCATGATCACACAGGTTGTTGTGCTTTTTCTATGTGGGTTTTGTTGCTCTGAGCTAGATGGCCAATTGTTTACCTTCAAGCCTTTAAGACCCCAGATGCTATATCTTTTGATAGCTGGGCACCATCAGCTTTCTTCACCACATTTGCTTATGTACCCATTTGTCTTCAGCGATCATGTCAGGAAGGTGAGCTTCATGGAATACCAGCTTAATAGAACAAAGTGTTCTGACATTGAGGGAGTACTTGAGTGGAGGCCCAATGTCCATCTGCTACCTTAATACTAAATCTATAACTATATGCACATAGATCTATTTCCCCATCATCATATATAAATATATTTACATATGTACACACCTGTACTTAGACCTCTATAAATGCCCTTTGCCTTGTAGTTCTTTCCTCTATTTCCATTTACTTTTCTCTTGTCCCACTATCATGCTCAGCCTTCATTTGAGTTTCAGTAATTCCTCTCAGTTACATTGTCCTTGATCAAGCCCTACTAGGCCTCTTACACCATCCTCGTCACTGATTTTGGAGCACTTGTTGTTCTCTTGTCCCTGGGTTTGTTAACTCCACTACAGCATGCTTTCTGAACTTATTCTCAAGTCTGGCTGGATTTAAAAGTACTAATTGCTCGACTTCCAATAGTAAAGAGGCATAGTAATCCATGGCATGAGGTGGCAATAAAGACAAGCATAATATCCCCACCATTAGATCAAACATCTGTGAGAGACAATGCTGTGAGTGACTACTATTTCATTATTATCTTTCAACATTTTTGTTACACCCACAAGCATAGTGAAGCTGGCTGGTTCAGCTTTCAGATACACAACGCGGAAAGAGAAAATGATGAGTCCAGAGCTTCAAAGTCCTGGCTCAAGCAGTACATAAAGGACCTGAAAGTTGCTATTTGGGTCTTGAAATAAAGTCTTATTTCTTGTAGCAGTGTTGAGATTGCTGAAAACCCATCCAGAGTCTTATCCTCACTACCACTGAGTTGGCTGCAATGCACAGTGACTGCATAAGCCAAAATCGAATGTCCTCGAGGGCTCTGGGGGCTATAAATATTTATCGGAGCACAAACTTCATCTTTTACCTGGGGCGTGGCTGGTGCTTTTAAAATCGCTGACCTTTAGCTAACAGTCCAGTTTGTAACCCACACACCACCATCATTCCTGAGTCCTAGCTGAAGAATAGCTAATTACACCATCAACTGAATCCCTTATGTTGAAAGGTTTGACGGGGAAGATGTGAGATCCTGAAAATTGAGATGGGAAAATGTGGACAATAAAAGGATCAAGCTAGGGACATGGAGCCCTTATTGTTGAATTACCTTTTTTTATTTTCAGAAGGACCAGCCTCCTGCCCCCATCTGAAGGGATTAACCCACCTTCTTTGCCTGAATCACCTTCGAGAGTAAAATCAGCCCTCTTATCCTCATCTGACCATAGTCCCACAGCTGTGTCCCAGGAATCTTTGTATGAGGCAAATGCTTTGCAAGATGCACTTTTTGCTTTTAGAACAATAACTAGTGTGAAGTCCACTGTCCCGTGACACGACTTCTTTGAGGCATAAAGTGTGGCCCAGGAGGAGGTATGGCATACTCCAGACAGAGACTGCTTGCTTTTCCTACTGAACACAAGGAGAAACAAAGGCCTCGGGATTAGGTGTGGGAACTGTGTCAGTCTGAGTGTAGTGCTATGAGCCTGCCAAGTGGCAAGTCTTCATTCGATGTTTCAGCTCACGGCGTCAGAAAAGTACCTAGTAGTTACATTGTTGCGGGACGACAATGAGGACTATGAAGTGGCCTATACTGAATGAAGTTGAATTGCTTTTATATACTGGAAAAGGGATCTAAAAGCTGAAGTTAATTGGAATGTTAGAGTAGATTTATCAAGATGGACATACCCACACATTCAGGGGATGCTTAGAGGGCTCTATCAATTCCAAGATGAGCAAGTGTATAGGCCCACAACTCCTATGAATCCTCTGAGGTAGAAATCCACTACACTGTCAGAATATAGATAGTTAATATTTCTCAAAGGATCCCTATGGCACTAAACTGACACTCATTCTAGGAGGCCCAAATGTCAGCTGATGCCTATCCAACAGTGGGTACAGTGGTCTCTGAAATAATCCTGTAATAATCTCTCCAGGTCCAGAATATGCAATTGCCTAAGGTTAGGGGACCCCTAGCCTAAGGTTTGTGGAGCCCCAGCCTAAGGCTAGGGGAGCCCTAGTCTTAGCCTAAGCCTAGGGGAGCCCTAGCCCAAGCCTAGGGGTGCATGAACCTAAGGCTAGGGGAGCCCTATCCTAAGCCTAGGGGTGCCCTAGCCTAAGGCTAGGGGAGCCCTAGCCTTAGCCTAGGGGTGCCCGAGCCTAAGTCTAGGGGTGCCCTAGCCTAAGGCTAGGGAAGCCCTAGCGTAAGCATAGGGAACCTAAGCCTAAGGCTAGGGGAGCCCTAGCCTTAGCCTAAGCCTCGGGGTGACTTACCCTAAGGCTAGGGGAGCCCTAGCCTAAGTCTAGGAGAGCCCTTGCCTAAGCCTAAGCCTAGGGGTGCCCTAGCCTAAGGCTAGGGGAGCCCTAGCCTAAGGATAGGGGAGCCCTAGCCTAAGGATAGGGGAGCCCTAGCCTTAGCCTAAACTTAGGGGTGCCCTTGCCTAAGACTAGGGGAGCCCTAGCCTTAGCCTAAGCCTTGGGGTGCCCTAGTCTAAGGCTAGGGGAGCCCTAGCGTTAGCATAAGCCTAGGGGTGCCATAGCCTAAGCCTAGGGTTGCCTGAACCAAAGGCTAGGGGAGCCCTAGCCTAAGCCTAGGGGTGCCCTAACCTAAGCCTATGGGTGTCCTAGCCTAAGGCTACGGGTACCTAAGCCTAAGGCTAGGGGTACCTTGGCCTAAGGCTAGAGGAGCCCTAGCCTTAGCCTAAGCCTAGGGATGCCCTAGTTAAGGCTAACGGAGCCCTAGCCTTAGCCTAAGCCTAGGGGTGCCTTAGCCTAAGGCTAGGGGAGCCCTAGCGTTAGCCTAGGCCTTGGGCTGCCCTATCGAAGGCTAGGGGAGCCCTAGCCAAAGGTTAGGGGAGCCCTAGCCTTAGCCTAAGGCTAGGGGTGCCGTAGCCTAATGCTAGGGGAGCCCTAACCTAAGTTGAGGGGAGCCCTAGCCTTAGCCTAAGCCTAGGGGTACCCCAGCCTAAGGCTAGGGGTGCCCTAGCCAACGGCTAGGGGAGCCCTAGTGTTAGCCTAAGCCTAGGGGTGCCCTAGTCTCAGCCTAGGGCTGCCATACCTAAGGCAAGGGGAGCCCTAGCCTTAGCCTAAGCCTATGGGGGCCCTAGCCTGAGCCTATGGGTGCCCTAGCCTAAGGCTATCGGAGCCCTAGCCTAAGGCTAGGGGAGCCCTAGTCTTAGCCTAACCCTAGGGGTGCCCTTGCCTAAGGTTGGGGAGACCTAGTCTAAGGCTAGGGGAGCCCAAGCCTAAGGCTAAGGAAGCACTAGCCTTAGCCTAAGCCTAGGGGTGCCCGAGCCTAAGCCTAGGGGAGCCCTATCCTAAGCCTAGGGGTGCCCGAGCCTAAGCCTAGGGGTGCCCTAGCCTAAGGCTAGGGGAGCCCTAGCCTAAGGATAGGGGAGCCTTAGCCTAAGGCTAGGGGAGCCCTAGCCTTAGCCTAAGCCTCGGGGTGACCTACCCTAAGGCTAGGGGAACCCTTGCCTTAGCCTAAGCCTAGGGGTGCCATAGCCTAAGGCTAGGGAATCCCTAGCCTTAGCCTATGCCTATGAGTGCCCTAGCCTAAGCCTATGGGTGCCCTAGCCTAAGGCTATGGGAGCCCTAGCCTAAGGCTAGGGAAGCCCTAGCCTTAGCCTAAGCTTAGGGGTGCCCTTGCCTAAGGCTAGGGGAGCCCTAGCCTAAGCCTAGAGGTGCCCTAGCCTAAGGCTAGGGGAGCCCTAGCCTAAGCCTAGGGGTGCCCGAACCTAAGGCTAGGGGAGCCCTATCCTAAGCCTAGTTGTGCCCTAGCCTAAGCCTAGGGGAGCCCTAGCCTAAGGCTGGGGTGCCCTAGCCTAAGGCTAGGGGAGCCCTAGCCTTAGCCTAAGCCTAGGGGTGCCCTAGCCTAAGGCTAGGGGAGCCCTAGCCTGAGGCTAGAGGAGCCCTAGCCTTATCCTAAGCCTAGGGGTGCCCTAGCCTAAGGCTATGGGAGCCCTAGCCTAAGCCTAGGGGTGCCCTAGCCTAAGGCTAGGGGAGCCCTAGACTTAGACTAAGCCTAGGGGTGCCCTAGCCTAAAGCTAGTGGAGCCCTAGCCTAAGGCTAGGGAAGCCCTAGCCTAAGGCTACGGGAGCCCTAGTCTTAGCCTAAGCCTAGGGGAGCCCTAGCCTAAGGCTACGGGAGCCCTAGCCTAAGGCTAGGGGAGCATTAGTCTAAGGCTCGGGGAGCCCTAGCCTTAGCCTAAGCCTAGGGGTGACCTACCCTAAGGCTAGGGGAACCCTTGCTTTAGCCTAAGCCTAGGGGTGCCCGAACCTAAGGCTAGGGGAGCCCTAGCCTAAGCTTAGTGGTGACCTAGCCTAAGGCTAGTGGATCCCTAGCCTTAGCCTAAGCCTAGGGGTGCCATAGCCTAAGGCTTGGGAAGCCCTAGCCTTAGCCTAAGCCTTGGGGTGCCCTAATGTAAGGCTAGGGTAGCCCTAGCCTAAAGCTAGGGGAGCCCTAGGCTTAGGCTAGGGGAGGCCAAGTCTAAGCCTAGGGCTGCCATACCTAAGGCTAGGGGAGCCCTACCCTAAGCCTATGCCTATGGGTGCCCTAGCCTAAGCCTTTGGGTGCCCTAGCCTAAGGCTATGGGAGCCCTAGCCTAAGGCTAGGGAAGCCCTAGCCTTAGCCTAAGCCTAGGGGTGCCCTTGCCTAAGGCTAGGGGAGCCATAGCCTAAGCCTAGGGATGCCCTAGCATAAGGCTAGGGGAGTCCTAACCTAAGCCTAGGGGTGCCCTAGCCTAAGGTTAGGGGAGCCCTAGCCTAAGCCTAGGGGTGCCCTAATCTAAGGCTAGGGGAGCCCTATCCTAAGCCTAGGTGTGCCCTAGCCTAAGCCTAGGAGAGCCCTAGCCTAAGACTAGGGGAGCCCTAGCTTAAGCCTAGGGGTGACCGAGCCTAAGCCTAGGGGTGCCCTAGCCTAAGGCTAGGGTAACCCTAGCCTAAGGATAGGGGAGCCTTAGCCTAAGGCTAGGGGGCCCGAGCCTTAGCCTAAGCCTCGGGGTGACTTACCCTAAGCCTAGGGTTGCCATAGCCTAAGGCTAAGGGAGCCCTAACCTTAGCCTAAGCATAGAGGTGCCATAGCCTAAGGCTAGGGGAGCCCTAGCCTAAAGGTAGGGGAGCCCTAGCCTAAGGTTAATGGAGCCCTAGTCTAAGCCTAGGGGTGCCCGAGCCTAAGCCTAGTGGTGTCCTTGCCTAAGGCTAGGGGACCTCTAGCCTAAGGCTTGGGGAGCCCTAGCCTAAGTCTAGGCGAGCACTAGTCTTACCCTAAGCCTAGGGGAGCCCTACCCTAAGCCTAGGGGTGCCCGAACCTAAGGCTAGGGGAGCCCTATCCTAAGCCTAGGGGTGCCCTAGCCTAAGGCTAGGGAAGCCCTAGCCTAAGGATAGGGAACCTAAGCCTAAGGCTAGGGGAGCCCTAGCCTTAGCCTAAGCCTCTGGGTGACTTACCCTAAGGCTAGGGGAGCCCTAGCCTAAGTCTAGGAGAGCCCTTGCCTAAGCCTAAGCCTAGGGGTGCCCTAGCCTAAGGCTAGGGGAGCCCTAGCCTAAGGATAGGGGAGCCCTAGCCTAAGGATAGGGGAGCCCTAGCCTTAGCCTAAACTTAGGGGTGCCCTTGCCTAAGACTAGGGGATCCCTAGCCTTAGCCTAAGCCTTGGGGTGCCCTCGTCTAAGGCTAGGGGAGCCCTAGCGTTAGCATAAGCCTAGGGGTGCCATAGCCTAAGCCTAGGGTTGCCTGAACCAAAGGCTAGGGGAGCCCTAGCCTAAGCCTAGGGGTGCCCTAACCTAAGCCTATGGGTGTCCTTGCCTAAGGCTACGGGTACCTAAGCCTAAGGCTAGGGGTACCTTGGCCTAAGGCTAGGGGAGCCCTAGCCTTAGCCTAAGCCTAGGGATGCCCTAGTTAAGGCTAGCGGAGCCCTAGCCTTAGCCTAAGCCTAGGGGTGCCTTTGCCTAAGGCTAGGGGAGCCCTAGCGTTAGCCTAGGCCTTGGGCTGCCCTATCGAAGGCTAGGGGAGCCCTAGCCAAAGGCTAGGGGAGGCCTAGCCTTAACCAAAGCATAGGGGTGCCCTAGCCTAATGCTAGGGGAGCCCTAGCCTAAGTTGAGGGGAGCCTTAGCCTAAGCCTAGGGGTACCCTAGCCTAAGGCTAGGGGTGCCCTAGCCTACGGCTAGGGGAGCCCTAGCGTTAGCCTAAGCCTAGGGGTACCCTAGTCTAAGCCTAGGGCTGCCATACCTAAGGCTAGGGGAGCCCTAGCCTTAGCCTAAGCCTATGGGGGCCCTAGCCTAAGCCTATGGGTGCCCTAGCCTAAGGCTATGGGAGCCCTAGCCTAAGGCTAGGGGAGCCCTAGCCTTAGCCTAACCCTAGGGGTGCCCTTGCCTAAGGCTAGGGGAGACCTAGTCTAAGGCTAGGGGAGCCCAATCCTAAGGCTAAGGAAGCACTAGCCTTAGCCTAAGCCTAGGGGTGCCCGAGCCTAAGCCTAGGGGAGCCCTAGCCTAAGGCTAGGGGAGCCCTAGCCTAAGGATAGGGGAGCCTTAGCCTAAGGCTAGGGGAGCCCTAGCCTTAGCCTAAGCCTCGGGGTGACCTACCCTAAGGCTAGGGGCACCCTTGCCTTAGCCTAAGCCTAGGGGTGCCATAGCCTAAGGCTAGGGAATCCCTAGCCTTAGCCTATGCCTATGAGTGCCCTAGCCTAAGCCTATGGGTGCCCTAGCCTAAGGCTATGGGAGCCCTAGCCTAAGGCTAGGGAAGCCCTAGCCTTAGCCTAAGCTTAGGGGTGCCCTTGCCTAAGGCTAGGGGAGCCCTAGCCTAAGCCTAGAGGTGCCCTAGCCTAAGGCTAGGGGAGTCCTAGCCTAAGCCTAAGGGTGCCCTAGCCTAAGGCTAGGGGAGCCCTAGCCTAAGCCTAGGGGTGCCCTAGCCTAAGCCTAGGGGTGCCCGAACCTAAGGCTAGGGGAGCCCTATCCTAAGCCTAGTTGTGCCCTAGCCTAAGCCTAGGGGAGCCCTAGCCTAAGGCTGGGGAGCCCTAGCCTAAGGCTAGGGGAGCCCTAGCCTTAGCCTAAGCCTAGGGGTGCCCTAGCCTAAGGCTAGGGGAGCCCTAGCCTTAGGCTAGAGGAGCCCTAGCCTTATCCTAAGCCTAGGGGTGCCCTAGCCTAAGGCTATGGGAGCCCTAGCCTAAGCCTAGGGGTGCCCTAGCCTAAGGCTAGGGGAGCCCTAGACTTAGACTAAGCCTAGGGGTGCCCTAGCCTAAAGCTAGTGGAGCCCTAGCCTAAGGCTAGGGAAGCCCTAGCCTAAGGATACGGGAGCCCTAGTCTTAGGCTAAGCCTAGGGGAGCCCTAGCCTAAGGCTACGGGAGCCCTAGCCTAAGCCTAGGGGTGCCTGAGCCTAAGCCTAGGGTTGCTTTAGCCTAAGGCTAGGGGAGCCTTAGCCTAAGGCTCGGGGAGCCCTAGCCTTAGCCTAAGCCTAGGGGTGACCTACCCTAAGGCTAGGGGAACCCTTGCCTTAGCCTAAGCCTAGGGGTGCCCGAACCTAAGGCTAGGGGAGCCCTAGCCTAAGCTTAGTGGTGACCTAGCCTAAGGCTAGTGGATCCCTAGCCTTAGCCTAAGCCTAGGGGTGCCATAGCCTAAGGCTTGGGAAGCCCTAGCCTTAGCCTAAGCCTTGGGGTGCCCTAGTGTAAGGCTAGGGTAGCCCTAGCCTAAAGTTAGGGGAGACCTAGGCTTAGGCTAGGGGAGGCCAAGCCTAAGCCTAGGGCTGCCATACCTAAGGCTAGGGGAGCCCTAGCCTAAGCCTATGCCTATGGGTGCCCTAGCCTAAGCCTTTGGGTCCCCTAGCCTAAGGCTATGGGAGCCCTAGCCTAAGGCTAGGGAAGCCCTAGCCTTAGCCTAAGCCTAGGGGTGCCCTTGCCTAAGGCTAGGGGAGCCATAGCCTAAGCCTAGGGATGCCCTAGCATAAGGCTAGGGGAGTCCTAACCTAAGCCTAGGGGTGCCCTAGCCTAAGGCTAGGGGAGCCCTAGCCTAAGCCTAGGGGTGCCCTAACCTAAGGCTAGGGGAGCCCTATCCTAAGCCTAGTTGTGCCCTAGCCTAAGCCTAGGAGAGCCCTAGCCTAAGACTAGGGGAGCCCTAGCTTAAGCCTAGGGGTGCCCGAGCCTAAGCCTAGGGGTGCCCTAGCCTAAGGCTAGGGTAACCCTAGCCTAAGGATAGGGGAGCCTTAGTCTAAGGCTAGGGGGCTCGAGCCTAAGCCTAAGCCTCGGGGTGACTTACCCTAAGACTACGGGTGCCATAGCCTAAGACTACGGGAGCCCTAACCTTAGCCTAAGTATAGAGGTGCCATAGCCTAAGGCTAGGGGAGCCCTAGCCTAAAGCTAGGGGAGCCCTAGCCTAAGGTTAATGGAGCCCTAGCCTAAGCCTAGGGGTGCCCGAGCCTAAGCCTAGTGGTGCCCTTGCCTAAGGCTAGGGGACCTCTAGCCTAAGGTTTGGGGAGCCCTAGCCTAAGTCTAGGCGAGCACTAGTCTTACCCTAAGCCTAGGGGAGCCCTACCCTAAGCCTAGGGGTGCCCGAACCTAAGGCTAGGGGAGCCCTATCCTAAGCCTAGGGGTGCCCTAGCCTAAGGCTAGGGGATCCCTAGCCTAAGGCTAGGGGATCCCTAGCCTAAGGCTAGGGGAGCCCGAGCCTTAGCCTAGGGGTGCCTGAGCCTAAGCCTAGGGGTGCCCTAGCCTAAGGCTAGGGGAGCCCTAGCCTTAGCCTAAGCCTCGGGGTGACATACCCTAAGGTTAGGGGGGCCCTAGTCTTAGGCTAGGGGAGCACTAGCCACACCCTAAGCCTAGGGGTGCCCTTGTCTAAGGTTAGGGGAGCCCTAGCCTAAGGCTGGGGAGCCCTAGCCTAAGGCTAGGGGAGCCCTAGCCTTAGCCTAATCCTAGGGGAGCCCTAGCCTAATGCTAGGGGAGCCCTAGCCTAATGCTAGGGGAGCCTTAGACTAAGGCTAGGGGAGCCCTAGCCTTAGCCTAAGCCTAGGGGTGACCTACCCTAAGCCTAGGGATGCCCCAACCTAAGGCTAGGGGAGCCCTAGCCTAAGCCTAGGGGTGCCCTAGCCTAAGGTTAGGGGAGCTCTAGCGTTAGCATAAGCCTAGGGGAGCCCTAGCCTAAGGTTAGGGGAGCCCTAGCCTAAGGCTAGGGGAGCCCTAGCCTAAGGCTAATGGAGCCCTAACCTTAGCCTAGGGGAGCCCTAGCCTTAGCCTAAGCCTATGGTTGCCCGAACCAAAGGCTAGGGGAGCCCTAGCCTAAGCCTAGGGGTTCCCTAACCTAAGCCTATGGGTGTCCTAGCCTAAGGCTAGGGGTACATAAGCCTAAGCCTAGGGGTGCCCTAGGCTAAGGCTAGGGGTGCCCTAGCGTTAGCCTAAGTTTAGGGGTGCCCTAGTCCAAGCCTAGGGCTGCCATACCTAAGGCTAGGGGAGCCCTAGCCTTAGCCTAAGCCTATGCGTGCCCTAGCCTAAGCCTATGGGTGCCCTAGCCTAAGGCTATGGGAGCCCTAGCCTAAGGCTAGGGGAGCCCTAGTCTAGCCTAACCCTAGGGGTGCCCTTGCCTAAGGCTAGGGGAGACCTAGGCTAAGGCTAGGGGAGCCCAAGCCTAAGGCTAAGGAAGCACTAGCCTTAGCCTAAGCCTAGGGGTGCCCTAGCCTATGGCTAGGGGAGCCCTAGCCTAAGCCTAGGGGTGCCCTAGCCAAAGGCTAGGGGAGCCCCAGCCTAACGCTAAGGGAGCCCTAGCCTAAGCCTAGGGGTGCCCTAGCCTAAGGCTAGGGGAGCCCTAGCCTTAGGCTAGGGGAAACCCTATCCTAAGGCTAGGGGAGCCCTAGCCTAAGCCTAGGGGTGCCCTAACCTAATGCTTGGGGAGTCCTAGCCTAAGCGTAGTGGTGCCCTAGCCTAAGGCTGGGTAGGCCTAGCCTAAGTCTAGGGGTGCCCCAGCCTAAGCCTAGGGGAGCCCTAGCCTAAGCCTAGGGGTGCCCGAGCCTAAGCCTAGGGGTGCCCTAGCCTACGGATAGGGGAGCCTTAGCCCAAGGCAAGGGGAGCCCTAGCCTTAGCCTAAGCCTCGGGGTGACGTACCCTAAGGCTAGGGGAGCCCTAGCCTAAGGCTAGGGTAGCCGTAGCCTAATGCTAGGGGAGACCTAGCCTAAGCCTAGGGGAGCGCTAGCCTAAGCCTAGGGTTGCATGAGCCTAAGCCTAGGGGTGCCCTAGCCTAAGGCTAGGGGAGCCCTAGCCTAAGGATAGGGGAGCCTTTGCCCAAGGCTAGGGGAGACCTAGCCTTAGCCCAAGCCTCGGGGTGACGTACCCTAAGGCTAGAAGAGCCCTTGCCTAAGGCTAGGGGAGCCCTAGCCTAAGGCTAGGGGAGCCCTAGCCTAAGGATAGGGGAGCCTTAGCCTAAGGCTAGGGGAGCCCTAGCCTTAGCCTAAGCCTCGGGGTGACTTACCCTAAGGCTAGGGGAGCCTTAGCCTTAGCCTAAGCCTAGGGATGCCCTAGCAAAAGGTTAGGGGAGCCCTAGCCTAAGCCTAGGGGTGCCATAGCCTAAGGCTAGGGGAGCCCTAGCCTTAGCCTAAGCATAGGGGTGCCATAGCCTATGGCTCTGTGAGCCCTAGCCTAAGGCTAGGGGAGCCCTAGCCTAAGGCTAATGGAGCCCTAGCCTTAGCCTAAGCCTAGGGGTGCCCTTGCCTAAGGCTAGGGGACCCCTAGCCTAAGGTTTGTGGAGCCCCAGCCTAAGGCTAGGGTAGCCCTAGTCTTAGCCTAAGCCTAGGGGAGCCCTAGCCTAAGCCTAGGGGTGCCGGAACCTAAGGCTAGGGGAGCCCTATCCTAAGCATAGGGGTGCCCTAGCCTAAGGCTAGGGGAGCCCTAGCCTTAGCCTAGGGGTGCCCGAGCCTAAGTCTAGGAGAACCCTTGCCTTAGCCTAAGCCTAGGGGTGCCCTAGCCTAAGGCTAGGGGAGCCCTAGCCTAAGGATAGGGGAGCCCTAGCCTAAGGATAGGGGAGCCCTAGCTTTAGCCTAAACTTAGGGGTGCCCTTGCCTAAGACTAGGGGAGCCCTAGGCTTAGCCTAAGCCTTGGGGTGCCCTAGTCTAAGGCTCGGGGAGCCCTACCGTTAGCATAAGCCTAGGAGTTCCATAGCCTAAGCCTAGGGTTTCCCGAACCAAAGGCTAGGGGAGCCCTAGCCTAAGCCTAGGGGTGCCCTAACCTAAGCCTATGGGTGTCCTAGCCTAAGGCTAGGGGTACCTAAGCCTAAGGCTAGAGGTACCTTAGCCTAAGGCTAGGGGAGCCGTAGCCTTAGCCTAAGCCTAGGGATGCCCTAGTTAAGGCTAGCGGAGCCCAGGCCTTAGCCTAAGCCTAGGGGTACCCTAACCTAAGGCTAGGGGTGCCCTAGCCTACGGCTAGGGGAGCCCTAGCGTTAGCCTAAGCCTAGGGGTGCCCTAGTCTAAGCCTAGGGCTGCCATACCTAAGGCTAGGGGAGCCCTAGCCTTAGCCTAAGCCTATGGGGGCCCTAGCCTAAGCCTAAGGGTGCCCTAGCCTAAGGCTATGGGAGCCCTAGCCTAAGGCTAGGGGAGCCCTAGCCTTAGCCTAACCCTAGGGGTGCCCTTGCCTAAGGCTAGGGGAGACCTAGTCTAAGGCTAGGGGAGCCCAATCCTAAGGCTAAGGAAGCACTAGCCTTAGCCTAAGCCTAGGGGTGCCCGAGCCTAAGCCTAGGGGAGCCCTATCCTAAGCATAGGGGTGCCCGAGCCTAAGCCTAGGGGTGCCCTAGCCTAAGGCTAGGGGAGCCGTAGCCTAAGGATAGGGGAGCCTTAGCCTAACGCTAGGGGAGCCCTAGCCTTAGCCTAAGCCTCGGGGTGACGTACCCTAAGGCTAGGGGAGCCCTAGCCTAAGGCTAGGGGAGACCTAGTATAAGCCTAGGGGTGCCCGAGCCTAAGCCTAGGGGAGCGCTATCCTAAGCCTAGGGGTGCCCGAGCCTATGACTAGGGGTGCCCTAGCCTAAGGCTAGGGGAGCCCTATCCTAAGGATAGGGGAGCCTTTGCCCAAGGTTAGGGGAGACCTAGCCTTAGCCTAAGCTTCGGGGTGACGTACCCTAAGGCTAGGGGAGCCCTTGCCTAAGGCTAGGGTAGCCCTAGCCTAAGGCTAGGGGAGCCCTAGCCTAAGGATAGGGGAGCCTTAGCCTAAGGCTAGGGGAGCCCTAGCCTTAGCCTAAGCCTCGGAGTGACTTACCCTAAGGCTAGGGGAGCCTTAGCCTTAGCCTAAGCCTAGGGATGCCCTAGCAAAAGGTTAGGGGAGCCCTAGCCTAAGGCTAGGGGAACCCTAGCCTTAGCCTAAGCTTAGGGGTGGCCAAACCTAAGGCTAGGGGAGCCCTATCCTAAGCCTAGAGGTGCCATAGCCTAAGGCTAGGGGAGCCCTAGCCTTAGCCTAAGCATAGGGGTGCCATAGCCTATGGCTCTGTGAGCCCTAGCCTAAGGCTAGGGGAGCCCTAGCCTAAGGCTAATGGAGCCCTAGCCTTAGCCTAAGCCTAGGGGTGCCCTTGCCTAAGGCTAGGGGACCCCTAGCCTAAGGTTTGGGGAGCCCCAGCCTAAGGCTAGTTGAGCCCTAGTCTTAGCCTAAGCCTAGGGGTGCCCGATCCTAAGCCTAGGGGTGCCCTAGCCTAAGGCTAGGGGAGCCCTAGCCTAAGGCTAGGGGAGCCTTAGCCTAAGGCTAGGGGAGCCCTAGCCTTAGCCTAAGCCTAGGGGTGACCTACCCTAAGCCTAGGGAAGCCCCAACCTAAGGCTAGGGGAGCCCTAGCCTAAGCCTAGGGGTGCCCTAGCCTAAGGCTAGGGGAGCCCTATCGTTCGCATAAGCCTAGGGGTGCCATAGCCTAAGGTTAGGGGAGCCCTAGCCTAAGGCTAGGGGAGCCCTAGCCTAAGGCTAATGGAGCCCTAGCCTTAGCCTAGGGGAGCCCTAGCCTTAGTCTAAGCCTATGGTTGCCCGAACCAAAGGCTAGGGGAGCCCCAGCCTAAGCCTAGGGGTGCCTTAACCTAAGCCTATGGGTGTCCTAGCCTAAGGCTAATGGTACATAAGCCTAAGGCTAGGGGTACCTTAGCCTAAGGCTAGGGGTGCCCTAGCCTTAGCCTAAGCCTAGGGATGCCCTAGCCTAAGGCTAGCGGAGCCCTAGCCTTAGCCTAAGCATAGGGGTGCCTTAGCCTAAGGCTAGGGGAGCCCTAGCGTTAGCCTAGGCCTAGGGGTGCCCTATCGAAGGCTAGGGGAGCCCTAGCCAAAGGCTAGGGGAGCCCTAGCCTTAGCCTAAGCCTAGGGGTGCCCTAGCCTAATGCTAGGGGAGCCCTAGCCTACGGTGAAGGGAGCCCTAGCCTTAGCCTAAGCCTAGGGGTGCCCTAGGCTAAGGCTAGGGGTGCCCTAGCCTACGGCTAGGGGAGCCCTAGCGTTAGCCTAAGCCTATGCGTGCCCTAGCCTAAGCCTATGGGTGCCCTAGCCTAAGGCTATGGGAGCCCTAGCCTAAAGCTAAGGGAGCCCTAGCCTTAGCCTAACCCTAGGGGTGCCTTTGCCTAAGGCTAGGGGAGACCTAGTCTAAGGCTAGGGGAGCCCAAGCCTAAGGCTAAGGAAGCACTAGCCTTAGCCTAAGTCTAGGGGTGCCATAGCCTATGGCTAGGGGAGCCCTAGCCTAAGCCTAGGGGTGCCCTAGCCAAAGGCTAGGGGAGCCCCAGCCTAACGCTAAGGGAGCCCTAGCCTAAGCCTAGGGGTGCCCTAACCTAAGGCTTGGCGAGTCCTAGACTAAGCGTAGGGGTGCCCTAGCCTAAGGCTAGGGGAGGCCTAGCCTAAGACTAGGGGTGCCCGAGCCTAAGCCTAGGGGAGCCCTAGCCTAAGCCTAGGGATGCCCGAGCCTAAGCCTAGGGGTACCCTAGCCTAAGGCTAGGGGAGCCCTAGCCTAAGGATAGGGGAGCCTTAGCCTAAGGCTCGGGGAGCCCTAGCCTTAGCCTAAGCCTCGGGGTGACGTACCCTAAGGCTAGGGGAGCCCTTGCCTAAGGCTAGGGTAGCCCTAGCCTAAGGCTGGGGGAGCCCTAGCCTAAGGATAGGGGAGCCTTAGCCTAAGGCTAGGGTTGCCCGAGCCTTAGCCTAAGCCTCGGGGTGACTTACCCTAAGGCTAGGGGAGCCTTAGCCTTACCCTAAGCCTAGGGATGCCCTAGCAAAAGGTTAGGGGAGCCCTAGCCTAAGGCTAGGGGTATCCTAGCCCTATCCTAAGCCTAGAGGTGCCATAGCCTAAGGCTAGGGGAGCCCTAGCCTTAGCCTAAGCATAGGGGTGCCATAGCCTATGGCTCTGTGAGCCCTAGCCTAAGGCTAGGGGAGCCCTAGCCTAAGGCTAATGGAGCCCTAGCCTTAGCCTAAGCCTAGGGGTGCCCTTGCCTAAGGCTAGGGGACCCCTAGCCTAAGGTTTGGGGAGCCCCAGCCTAAGGCTAGGGGAGCCCTAGTCTTAGCCTAAGCCTAGGGGAGCCCTAGCCTAAGCCTAGTGGTGCCCGAACCTAAGGCTAGGGGAGCCCTATCCTAAGCCTAGGGGTGCCCTTGCCTAAGGCTAGGGGAGCCCTAGCCTTAGCCTAGGGGTTCCCAGCCTAATCTAGGGGTGCCCTAGCCTAAGTCTAGGGAAGCCCTAGCCTAAAGATAAGGAACCTTAGCCTAAGGCTAGGGGAGCCCTAGCCTTAGCCTAAGCCTCGGGGTGACTTACCCTAAGGCTAGGGGAGCCCTAGCCTAAGTCTAGGAGAGCCCTTGCCTTAGCCTAAGCCTAGGGGTGCCCTAGCCTAAGGCTAGGGGAGCCCTAGCCAAGGATAGGGGAGCCCTAGCCTAAGGATAGGGGAGCCCTAGCCTTAGCCTAAACTTAGGGGTGCCTTTGCCTAAGACTAGGGGAGCCCTAGCCTTAGCCTAAGCCTTGGAGTGCCCTAGTCTAAGGCTAGGGGAGCCCAAGCCTAAGCCTAGGGCTGCCATACCTAAGACTAGGGGAGCCCTAGACTTAGCCTAAGCCTAGGGGTGCCCTTGCCTAAGGCTTGGGGAGCACTAGCCTAAGGCTGGGGAGCCCTAGCCTAAGGCTAGGTTAGCCCTAGTCTTAGCCTAAGCCTAGGGGAGCCCTAGCCTAAGGCTAGGGGAGCCCTAGCCTAAGCCTAGGGTTGCCCGAGCCCAAGCCTAGGGGTGCCCTAGCCTAAGGCTAGGGGATCCTTAGCTTAAGGATAGGGGAGACCTAGCCTTAACCTAAGCCTAGGGGTGCCATAGCCTAAGGCAAGGGGAGCCCTAGCCTTAGCCTAAGCATAGGGGTGCCATAGCCTATGGCTAGGTGAGCCCTAGCCTAAGGCTAGGGGAGCCCTAGCCGAAGGCTAATGGAGCCCTAGCCTTAGCCTAAGCCTAGGGGTGCCCTTGCCTAAGGCTAGGGGACCCCTAGCCTAAGGCTTGTGGAACCTCAGCCTAAGGCTAGGGGAGCCCTAGTCTTAGCCTAAGCCTAGGGGAGCCCTAGCCTAAGCCTAGGGGTGCCCGAACCTAAGGCTAGGGGAGCCCTATCCTAAGCCTAGGAGTGCCCTAGCCTAAGGCTAGGGGAGCCCTAGCCTTTGCCTAGGGTTGCCCGAGCCTAAGCCTAGGGGTGCCCTAGCCTAAGGCTAGGGAAGCCCTAGCCTAAGGATAGGGGAGCCTTAGCCTAAGGCTGGGGGAGCCCTAGCCTTAGCCTAAGCCTCGGGGTGACTTACCCTAAGGCTAGGGCAGCCCTAGCCCAAGTCTAGGAGAGCCCTTGCCTTAGCCTAAGCCTAGGGGTGCCCTAGCCTAAGGCTAGGGGAGCCCTAGCCTAAGGATAGGGGAGCCCTAGCCTAAGGATAGGGGAGCCCTAGCCTTAGCCTAAGCTTAGGGGTGCCCTTGCCTAAGACTAGGGGAGTCCTAGCCTTAGCCTAAGCCTAGGGGTGCCCTAGCCTAAGGCTAGGGGAGCCCAAGCCTAAGCCTAGGGCTGCCATACCTAAGGATAGGGGAGCCCGAGCCTAAGCCTAGGGGTGCCCTAGCCTAAGGCTAGGGGAGCCTTAGCTTAAGGCTAGGGGAGCTCTAGCCTTAGCCTAAGCCTAGGCGTGACCTACCCTAAGGCTAGGGGAGCCCTTGCCTTAGCCTAAGCCTAGGGGTCCTGAACCTAAGGCTAGGGGAGCCCTAGCCTAAGCCTAGGGGTGCCCTAGCCTAAATCTAGGGGAGCCCTAGCCTTAGCCCAAGCTTAGGGGTGCCCTAGCCTAAGGCTAGGGGAGCCCTAGCCTTAGCCTAAGCCTAGGGGTGCCCTAGTGTAAGGCTAGGGGAGCCCTAGCCTAAAGCTAGGGGAGCCCAAGGCTTAAGCTAGGGGAGCCCAAGCCTAAGCCTAGGGCTGCCATACCTAAGGCTAGGGGAGCCCGAGCCTTAGCCTAAGCCTATGGGTGCCCTAGCCTAAGCCTATGGGTGCCCTAGCCTAAGCCTAGGGGTGCCCTAGCCTAAATCTAGGGGAGCCCTAGCCTTAGCCCAAGCTTAGGGGTGCCCTAGCTTAAGGCTAGGGGAGCCCTAGCCTTAGCCTAAGCCTAGGGGTGCCCTAGTGTAAGGCTAGGGGAGCCCTAGCCTAAAGCTAGGGGAGCCCAAGGCTTAAGCTAGGGGAGCCCAAGCCTAAGCCTAGGGCTGCCATACCTAAGGCTAGGGGAGCCCGAGCCTTAGCCTAAGCCTATGGGTGCCCTAGCCTAAGCCTATGGGTGCCCTAGCCTAAACCTAGGGGTGCCCTTGCCTAAGGCTAGGGGAGACCTAGCCTAAGGCTAGGGGACCCCAAACCTAAGGCTAGGGAAACCCTATTCTTAGCCTAAACCTAGGGGTGCCCTAGCTTATGGCAAGGGGAGCCCTAGCCTAAGCCTAGGGGTGCCCTCGCCAAAGGCTAGTGGAGCCCTAGCATAAGGCTAGGGGAGCCCTAACCTAAGCCTAGGGGTGCCCGAACCTAAGACTAGGGGAGCCCTATCCTAAGCATAGGTGTGCCCTAGGCTAAGCCTAGGGGAGCCCTAGCCTTAGCCTAGGCGTGCCCGAGCCTAAGCCTAGGGGTGCCCTAGCCTAAGGCTAAGGGAGCCCTAGCCTAAGGATTGGGGAGCCTTAGCCTTAGCCTAAGCCTCGGGGTGACATACCCTAAGGCTAGGGGAGCCCTAGCCTAAGGTTAGGGGAGCCGTAGCCTTAGCCTAAGCTTAGGGGTACCCTAGGGAAAGGTTAGAGGAGCCCTAGCCTAAGGCTAGGGGAGCCCTAGCCTTAGCCTAAGCTTAGCGGTGTCCCAACCTAAGGCTAGGGGAGCCCTAGCCTTAGCCCAAGCCTAGAAGTGCCCTAGCATAAGGCTAGGGGAGCAGTAGCCCTAGCCTAAGCCTAGGGGTGCCCTAGTGTAAGGCTAGGGAAGCCCTAGCCTAAAGCTAGGGGAGCCCTAGGCTTAGACTAGGGGAGCCAAAGCCTAAGCCTAGGGCTGCCATACCTAAGGCTAGGGGAGCCCTAGCCTTAGCCTAAGCCTATGTGTGCCCTAGCCTAAGCCTATGGGTGCCCTAGCCTAAGGCTATGGGAGCCCTAGCCTAAGGCTACGGGAGCCCTAGCCTTAGCCTAAGCCTAGGGGTGCCCTTGGCTAAGGCCAGGGGAGACCTAGCCTAAGGCTAGGGGAGCCCAAACCTAAGGCTAGGGAAGCCCTAGCCTTAGCCTAAACCTAGGGGTGCCCTAGCCTATGGCTAGGGGAGCCCTAGCCTAAGCCTCGGGTGCCCTCGCCTAAGGCTAGGGGAGTCCTAGCCTAAGCCTAGGGGTGCCTTAACCTAAGGCTAGGGGAGCCCTAGCCTAAGCCTAGGGGTGCCCGAACCTAAGACTAGGGGAGCCCTATCCAAAGCCTAGGTGTGCCCTAGCCAAAGCCTAGGGGAGCCCTAGCCTAAGGCTAGGGGAGTCCTACCCTAAGCCTAGGGTTGCCCGAGCCTAAGCCTAGGGGTGCCCTAGCCTTAGGCTAGGGGAGCACTAGCCGAAGGTTAGGGGAGCCTTAGCCTTAGCCTAAGCCTAGGGGTGCCCTACCAAAAGGTTAGGGGAGCCCTAGCCTTAGCCTAAGCTTAGGGGTGCCCCAACCTAAGGCTAGGGGAGCCCTAGCCTAAGCCTAGGGGTGCCATAGCCTAAGGCTAGGGGAGCCCTAGCCTTAGCGTAAGCATAGGGGTGCCATAGCCTAAGGCTAGGGGAGCCCTAGCCTAAGGCAAATGGAGCCCTAGCCTAAGCCTAGGGGTGCCCGAGCCTAAGCTTAGGGGTGCCCTAGCCTAAGGCTAGGGGAGCCCTAGCCTCAGGCAAGGGGAGCCCTAGCCTTAGCCTAAGCCTAGGGGTGCCCTAGCCTAAGGCTAGGGGAGCCCTAGCCTCAGGCTAGGGAAGCTTTAGTCTTAGCCTAAGCCTAGGGGAGCCCTAGCCTAACACTGGGAGTGCCCGAACGTAAGGCTAGAGGAGCCGTATCCTAAGCCTAGGGGAGCCCTAGCCTTAGGATAGGGGAGCCTTAGCCTAAGGCTATGGGTGACTTACCCTAAGGGTAGGGGAGCACTAGCCTAAGGCTAGGGATCCCCGAGCCTAAACCTAGGGGAGCCCAAGCCTAAGGTTAGCGGAGCCCTAGCTTAAGGCTAGGGGAGCCCTAGCCTAAATATAGGGGTTCCCGAGCCTAAGCTTAGGGGTGCCCTAGCCTATGGCTAAGGGAGCCCTAGCCTAAGGCTAGGGGAGCCTTAGCCTAAGGCTCAGGGATCCCTAGCCTTAGCCTAAGCCTAGGGGTGACCTAACCTAAGGCTAGGGGAGCCCTTGCCTTAGCCTAAGCCTAGGGGTGCCCGAACCTAAGGCTAGGGGAGCCCTAGCCTTAGCCTAAGCCTAGGGGTGCCCGAGCCTAAGCCTAGGGGTGCCCTTGCCTAAGCCTAGGGGAACCCTAGCCTAAGGCTTGGGGAGCCCTAGCCTAAGGCTAGGGGAGCCCTAGTCTTAGCCTAAGCCTAGGGGAGCCCTACAGTAAGCCTAGTGGTGCCCGAACGTAACGGTAAGGGAGCCTTATCCAAAGCCTAGGGGTGCCCTAGCCTAAGGCTAGGGGATCCCTAGCCTAAGGCTAGGGGATCCCTAGCCTAAGGCTAGGGGAGCCCTAGCCTTAGCCTAGGGGTGCCCGACCCTAAGCCTAGGGGAACCCTAGCCTAAGACTTGGGGAGCCCTAGCCTAAGGGTAGGGGAGCCCTAGTCTTAGCCTAAGCCTAGGGGAGCCCTACAGTAAGCCTAGGGGTGCCCGAACGTAAGGGTAGGGGAGCCCTATCCAAAGCCTAGGGGTGCCCTAGCCTAAGGATAGGGGAGCCTTAGCCTAAGGCTAGGGGAGCCCTAGCCTTAGCCTAAGCCTCGGGGTGACATACCCTAAGGCTTGGGGAGCCCTAGCCTAAGGCTAGGGTAGCCCTAGCCTAAGGCTAGGGGAGCACTAGCCTAAGGCTAATGGAGCCCTAGCCAAAGCTTAGGGGTGCTCGAGCCTAAGCCTAGGGGTGCCCGAGCCTAAGGCTAGGGGAGGTCTAGCCTAAGGCTAGGGGAGACCTAGCCTTAGCCTAAGCCTAGGGGTGCCCGAGCCTAAGCCTAAGGGTGCCCTAACCTAATGCTAGGGGAGCCCTAGCCTAAGGATAGGGGAGCCTTAGCCTAAGGCTAGAGGAGCCCTAGCCTTACCCTAAGCTCGGGGTGACTTACCCTAAGGATAGGGGAGCCCTAGCAGTAGGCTAGGGGAGCCCTAGCCTTAGCCTAAGCTTAGGGGTGCCCCAACCTAAGGCTAGGTGAGCCCTAGACTAACGCTAGGGGAGCCCTAGCCTAAGGCTAATGGAGCCCTAGCCTAAGGCTAGGGGAGCCCTAGCCTAAGCCTAGGGGTGCCCGAGCCTAAGCCTAAGGGTGCCCTAACCTAATGCTAGGGGAGCCCTAGCCTAAGGATAGGGGAGCCTTAGCCTAAGGCTAGGGGAGCCCTAGCCTTAGCCTAAGCCTCGGGGAGACTTACTCTAAGTCTAGGGGAGCCCTAGCAGTAGGCTAGGGGAGCCCTAGCCTTAGCCTAATCTTAGGGGTGCCCCAACCTAAGGCTAGGTGAGCCCTAGACTAAGGCTAGGGGAGCCCTAGCCTAAGGCTAATGGAGCCCTAGCCTAAGGCTAGGGGTGCCCGAGCCTAAGCCTTGGAGTGCCCTTGCCTAAGGCTAGGGGAACCCTAGCATAAGGCTTGGGGAGCCCTAGCCTAAGGCTAGGGGAGCCCTCGTCTTAGCCTAAGCCTAGGGGAGCCCTACAGTAAGCCTAGGGGTGCCCGAACCTAAGGCTAGGGGAGCCCTAGCCTTAGCCTAGGGGTGCCCGAGCCTAAGCCTAGGGGTGTCCTAGCCTAAGGCTAGGGGAGCCCTAGCCTAAGGATAGGGGAGCCTTAGCCTAAGGCTAGGGGAGCCCTAGCCTTAGCCTAAGCCTCGGGGTGACATACCCTAAGGCTAGGGGAGCCCTAGCCTTAGGCTAGGGTAGCCCTAGCCTAAGGCTAGGGGAGACCTAGCCTAAGGCTAATGGAGCCCTAGTCTAAGGCTAGGGGTGCCCGAGCCTAAGCCTAGGGGTGCCCTTGCCTAAGGCTAGGGGAACCCTAGCCTAAGGCTTGGGGAGCCCTAGCATAAGGCTAGGGGAGCCCTATTCTTAGCCTAAGCCTAGGGGAGCCCTACAGTAAGCCTAGGGATGCCCGAACCTAAGGCTAGGGGAGCCCTAGCCTAAGGATAGGGGAGCCTTAGCCTAAGGCTAGGGGAGCCCTAGCCTTAGCCTAAGCCTCGGGGTGACATACCCTAAGGCTAGGGGAGCCCTAGCCTAATGCTAGGGTAGCCCTAGCCTAAGGATAGGGGAGCACTAGCCTAAGGCTAATGGAGCCCTAGCCAAAGCTTAGGGGTGCTCGAGCCTAAGCCTAGGGGTGCCCGAGCCTAAGGCTAGGGGAGCCCTAGCCTCAGGCTAGGGAAGCTTTAGTCTTAGCCTAAGCCTAGGGGAGCCCTAGCCTAACACTGGGAGTGCCCGAACCTAAGGCTAGAGGAGCCCTATCCTAAGCCTAGGGGAGCCCTAGCCTTAGGATAGGGGAGCCTTAGCCTAAGGCTATGGGTGACTTACCCTAAGGGTAGGGGAGCACTAGCCTAAGGCTAGGGGTCCCCGAGCCTAAACCTAGGGGAGCCCAAGCCTAAGGTTAGGGGAGCCCTAGCTTAAGGCTAGGGGAGCCCTAGCCTAAATGTAGGGGTTCCCGAGCCTAAGCTTAGGGGTGCCCTAGCCTATGGCTAAGGGAGCCCTAGCCTAAGGCTAGGGGAGCCTTAGCCTAAGGCTCAGGGATCCCTAGCCTTAGCCTAAGCCTAGGGGTGACCTAACCTAAGGCTAGGGGAGCCCTTGCCTTAGCCTAAGCCTAGGGGTGCCCGAACCTAAGGCTAGGGGAGCCCTAGCCTTAGCCTAAGCCTAGGGGTGCCCGAGCCTAAGCCTAGGGGTGCCCTTGCCTAAGCCTAGGGGAACCCTAGCCTAAGGCTTGGGGAGCCCTAGCCTAAGGCTAGGGGAGCCCTAGTCTTAGCCTAAGCCTAGGGGAGCCCTACAGTAAGCCTAGTGGTGCCCGAACGTAACGGTAAGGGAGCCTTATCCAAAGCCTAGGGGTGCCCTAGCCTAAGGCTAGGGGATCCCTAGCCTAAGGCTAGGGGAGCCCTAGCCTTAGCCTAGGGGTGCCCGACCCTAAGCCTAGGGGAACCCTAGCCTAAGACTTGGGGAGCCCTAGCCTAAGGGTAGGGGAGCCCTAGTCTTAGCCTAAGCCTAGGGGAGCCCTACAGTAAGCCTAGGGGTGCCCGAACGTAAGGGTAGGGGAGCCCTATCCAAAGCCTAGGGGTGCCCTAGCCTAAGGATAGGGGAGCCTTAGCCTAAGGCTAGGGGAGCCCTAGCCTTAGCCTAAGCCTCGGGGTGACATACCCTAAGGCTTGGGGAGCCCTAGCCTAAGGCTAGGGTAGCCCTAGCCTAAGGCTAGGGGAGCACTAGCCTAAGGCTAATGGAGCCCTAGCCAAAGCTTAGGGGTGCTCGAGCCTAAGCCTAGGGGTGCCCGAGCCTAAGGCTAGGGGAGGTCTAGCCTAAGGCTAGGGGAGACCTAGCCTTAGCCTAAGCCTAGGGGTGCCCGAGCCTAAGCCTAAGGGTGCCCTAACCTAATGCTAGGGGAGCCCTAGCCTAAGGATAGGGGAGCCTTAGCCTAAGGCTAGGGGAGCCCTAGCCTTACCCTAAGCCTCGGGGTGACTTACCCTAAGGATAGGGGAGCCCTAGCAGTAGGCTAGGGGAGCCCTAGCCTTAGCCTAAGCTTAGGGGTGCCCCAACCTAAGGCTAGGTGAGCCCTAGACTAACGCTAGGGGAGCCCTAGCCTAAGGCTAATGGAGCCCTAGCCTAAGGCTAGGGGAGCCCTAGCCTAAGCCTAGGGGTGCCCGAGCCTAAGCCTAAGGGTGCCCTAACCTAATGCTAGGGGAGCCCTAGCCTAAGGATAGGGGAGCCTTAGCCTAAGGCTAGGGGAGCCCTAGCCTTAGCCTAAGCCTCGGGGAGACTTACTCTAAGTCTAGGGGAGCCCTAGCAGTAGGCTAGGGGAGCCCTAGCCTTAGCCTAATCTTAGGGGTGCCCCAACCTAAGGCTAGGTGAGCCCTAGACTAAGGCTAGGGGAGCCCTAGCCTAAGGCTAATGGAGCCCTAGCCTAAGGCTAGGGGTGCCCGAGCCTAAGCCTTGGAGTGCCCTTGCCTAAGGCTAGGGGAACCCTAGCATAAGGCTTGGGGAGCCCTAGCCTAAGGCTAGGGGAGCCCTAGTCTTAGCCTAAGCCTAGGGGAGCCCTACAGTAAGCCTAGGGGTGCCCGAACCTAAGGCTAGGGGAGCCCTAGCCTTAGCCTAGGGGTGCCCGAGCCTAAGCCTAGGGGTGTCCTAGCCTAAGGCTAGGGGAGCCCTAGCCTAAGGATAGGGGAGCCTTAGCCTAAGGCTAGGGGAGCCCTAGCCTTAGCCTAAGCCTCGGGGTGACATACCCTAAGGCTAGGGGAGCCCTAGCCTTAGGCTAGGGTAGCCCTAGCCTAAGGCTAGGGGAGACCTAGCCTAAGGCTAATGGAGCCCTAGTCTAAGGCTAGGGGTGCCCGAGCCTAAGCCTAGGGGTGCCCTTGCCTAAGGCTAGGGGAACCCTAGCCTAAGGCTTGGGGAGCCCTAGCATAAGGCTAGGGGAGCCCTATTCTTAGCCTAAGCCTAGGGGAGCCCTACAGTAAGCCTAGGGATGCCCGAACCTAAGGCTAGGGGAGCCCTAGCCTAAGGATAGGGGAGCCTTAGCCTAAGGCTAGGGGAGCCCTAGCCTTAGCCTAAGCCTCGGGGTGACATACCCTAAGGCTAGGGGAGCCCTAGCCTAATGCTAGGGTAGCCCTAGCCTAAGGATAGGGGAGCACTAGCCTAAGGCTAATGGAGCCCTAGCCAAAGCTTAGGGGTGCTCGAGCCTAAGCCTAGGGGTGCCCGAGCCTAAGGCTAGGGGAGCCCTAGCCTCAGGCTAGGGAAGCTTTAGTCTTAGCCTAAGCCTAGGGGAGCCCTAGCCTAACACTGGGAGTGCCCGAACCTAAGGCTAGAGGAGCCCTATCCTAAGCCTAGGGGAGCCCTAGCCTTAGGATAGGGGAGCCTTAGCCTAAGGCTATGGGTGACTTACCCTAAGGGTAGGGGAGCACTAGCCTAAGGCTAGGGGTCCCCGAGCCTAAACCTAGGGGAGCCCAAGCCTAAGGTTAGGGGAGCCCTAGCTTAAGGCTAGGGGAGCCCTAGCCTAAATGTAGGGGTTCCCGAGCCTAAGCTTAGGGGTGCCCTAGCCTATGGCTAAGGGAGCCCTAGCCTAAGGCTAGGGGAGCCTTAGCCTAAGGCTCAGGGATCCCTAGCCTTAGCCTAAGCCTAGGGGTGACCTAACCTAAGGCTAGGGGAGCCCTTGCCTTAGCCTAAGCCTAGGGGTGCCCGAACCTAAGGCTAGGGGAGCCCTAGCCTTAGCCTAAGCCTAGGGGTGCCCGAGCCTAAGCCTAGGGGTGCCCTTGCCTAAGCCTAGGGGAACCCTAGCCTAAGGCTTGGGGAGCCCTAGCCTAAGGCTAGGGGAGCCCTAGTCTTAGCCTAAGCCTAGGGGAGCCCTACAGTAAGCCTAGTGGTGCCCGAACGTAACGGTAAGGGAGCCTTATCCAAAGCCTAGGGGTGCCCTAGCCTAAGGCTAGGGGATCCCTAGCCTAAGGCTAGGGGAGCCCTAGCCTTAGCCTAGGGGTGCCCGACCCTAAGCCTAGGGGAACCCTAGCCTAAGACTTGGGGAGCCCTAGCCTAAGGGTAGGGGAGCCCTAGTCTTAGCCTAAGCCTAGGGGAGCCCTACAGTAAGCCTAGGGGTGCCCGAACGTAAGGGTAGGGGAGCCCTATCCAAAGCCTAGGGGTGCCCTAGCCTAAGGATAGGGGAGCCTTAGCCTAAGGCTAGGGGAGCCCTAGCCTTAGCCTAAGCCTCGGGGTGACATACCCTAAGGCTTGGGGAGCCCTAGCCTAAGGCTAGGGTAGCCCTAGCCTAAGGCTAGGGGAGCACTAGCCTAAGGCTAATGGAGCCCTAGCCAAAGCTTAGGGGTGCTCGAGCCTAAGCCTAGGGGTGCCCGAGCCTAAGGCTAGGGGAGGTCTAGCCTAAGGCTAGGGGAGACCTAGCCTTAGCCTAAGCCTAGGGGTGCCCGAGCCTAAGCCTAAGGGTGCCCTAACCTAATGCTAGGGGAGCCCTAGCCTAAGGATAGGGGAGCCTTAGCCTAAGGCTAGGGGAGCCCTAGCCTTACCCTAAGCCTCGGGGTGACTTACCCTAAGGATAGGGGAGCCCTAGCAGTAGGCTAGGGGAGCCCTAGCCTTAGCCTAAGCTTAGGGGTGCCCCAACCTAAGGCTAGGTGAGCCCTAGACTAACGCTAGGGGAGCCCTAGCCTAAGGCTAATGGAGCCCTAGCCTAAGGCTAGGGGAGCCCTAGCCTAAGCCTAGGGGTGCCCGAGCCTAAGCCTAAGGGTGCCCTAACCTAATGCTAGGGGAGCCCTAGCCTAAGGATAGGGGAGCCTTAGCCTAAGGCTAGGGGAGCCCTAGCCTTAGCCTAAGCCTCGGGGAGACTTACTCTAAGTCTAGGGGAGCCCAAGCAGTAGGCTAGGGGAGCCCTAGCCTTAGCCTAATCTTAGGGGTGCCCCAACCTAAGGCTAGGTGAGCCCTAGACTAAGGCTAGGGGAGCCCTAGCCTAAGGCTAATGGAGCCCTAGCCTAAGGCTAGGGGTGCCCGAGCCTAAGCCTTGGAGTGCCCTTGCCTAAGGCTAGGGGAACCCTAGCATAAGGCTTGGGGAGCCCTAGCCTAAGGCTAGGGGAGCCCTAGTCTTAGCCTAAGCCTAGGGGAGCCCTACAGTAAGCCTAGGGGTGCCCGAACCTAAGGCTAGGGGAGCCCTAGCCTTAGCCTAGGGGTGCCCGAGCCTAAGCCTAGGGGTGTCCTAGCCTAAGGCTAGGGGAGCCCTAGCCTAAGGATAGGGGAGCCTTAGCCTAAGGCTAGGGAAGCCCTAGCCTTAGCCTAAGCCTCGGGGTGACATACCCTAAGGCTAGGGGAGCCCTAGCCTTAGGCTAGGGTAGCCCTAGCCTAAGGCTAGGGGAGACCTAGCCTAAGGCTAATGGAGCCCTAGTCTAAGGCTAGGGGTGCCCGAGCCTAAGCCTAGGGGTGCCCTTGCCTAAGGCTAGGGGAACCCTAGCCTAAGGCTTGGGGAGCCCTAGCATAAGGCTAGGGGAGCCCTATTCTTAGCCTAAGCCTAGGGGAGCCCTACAGTAAGCCTAGGGATGCCCGAACCTAAGGCTAGGGGAGCCCTAGCCTAATGATAGGGGAGCCTTAGCCTAAGGCTAGGGGAGCCCTAGCCTTAGCCTAAGCCTCGGGGTGACATACCCTAAGGCTAGGGGAGCCCTAGCCTAATGCTAGGGTAGCCCTTGCCTAAGGATAGGGGAGCACTAGCCTAAGGCTAATGGAGCCCTAGCCAAAGCTTAGGGGTGCTCGAGCCTAAGCCTAGGGGTGCCCGAGCCTAAGGCTAGGGGAGCTCTAGCCTAAGGCTAGGGGAGCCCTAGCCTTAGCCTATGCCTAGGGTGCCCTTGCCTAAGGCTAGGGGACCCCTAGCCTAAGGCTGGAGAGCACTAGCCTAAGGCTCGGGGAGCCCTAGTCTTAGCCTAAGCCTAGGGGAGCCCTAGCCTAAGCCTAGGGGTGCCCGAACCTAAGTCTAGTGGAGCCCAATCCTAAGCCTAGGGGTGCCCTAGCCTAAGGCTAGGGGAGCCCGCGCCGAAGTATAGGGGAACCCTAGCCTAAGGATTGGGAGCCCTAGCCTAAGGATAGGGGAGCCCTAGCCTTAGCCTAAGCTTAGGGGTGCCCTTGCTTAAGACTAGGGGAGCCCTAGCCTTAGCCTAAACCTAGGGTTGCCATACCTAAGGCTAGGGGAGCCCTAGCTTTAGCCTAAGCCTATGGGTGCCCTAGCCTAAGCCTATGGGTGCCCTGGCCTAAGGTTAGGGGAGCCCTAGTCTTAGGCTAGGGGAGCCCTAGCCTTAGCCTAAGCCTAGGGGTGCCCTTGCCTAAGGCTAGGGGAGCCTTAGCCTAATGCTGGGGAGCCCTAGCCTAAGACTAGGGGAGCCATAGTCTTAGCCTAAACCTAGGGGAGTCCTAGCCTAAGGCTAGGGGAGCCCTAGCCTAAGCCTAGGGATGACCTACCCTAAGGCTAGGGGAGCCCTAGCCGAAGGCTAGGGGAGCCCTAGCCTAAGGATAGGGGAACCCTAGCCTAAGGCTAGGGGAGCCCTAGCCTTAGCCTAAGCCTAGGGGTGACCTACCCTAAGGCTAGGGGAGCCTTAGTTGAAGGCTAGGGGAGCCCAAGCCTAAGGCTAGGGGAGCCCTAGCCTTAGCCTAAGCCTATGGGTGCCCTAGCCTAAGGCTAGGGGAGCCCTAGCCTAAGCCTCGGGTTGGCCTAGCCTAAGTCTAGGAGAACCCTAGCCTAAGTCTAGGGATGCCCTAGCCTAAGGCTATGGGAGCCCTAGCCTAAGTCTAGGGGAGCCCTGGACTAAGCCTAGGAGTGCCCTGTCCTAAGGATAGGGGAGCCCTAGCCTAAGGCTAGGGGTACCCAAGCCAAAGGCTAGGGGAGCCCTAGCCTAAGCCTAGGCGTTCCCTAGCCTAGGGCTAGGGGAGCCCTAGCCTAAGGATAGGGGAGCCCTAGCCTAAGGCTAGGGGAGCCCTAGCCTTAGGCTAGGGAAGCCCTAGCCTAAGGCTAGGGGTGCCCTAGCCCAAGGCTAGGGGAGTCCTAGCCTTACCCTAAGCCTCAGGGTGCCCTAGCCTAAGGCTATGGGAGTCCTAGCCTAAGCCTAGGGGTGCCCTTGCCTAAGGCTAGGGGAGACCTAGCCTAAGGCTAGGGGAGACCTAGCCTAAGGCTAGGGGAGCCCAAGCCTAAGGCTAGGGAAGCCCTAGCCTTACCCTAAGCCTCGGGGTGCCCTAGCCTATGGCTCGGGGAGCCCTAGCCTAAGCCTAGGGGTGCCCTAGCCAAAGGCTAGGGGAGCCCTAGCCTAAAGCTAAGGGAGCCCTAACCTAAGCCTAGGGGAGCCCTATCCTAAGGCTAGGGGAGCCCTAGCCTAAGCCTAGGGGTGTCCTAACCTAAGGTTAGGGGTGTCCAAGCCTAAACCTAGGGGTGACCTAGCCTAAGGATAGGGGCGTCCTAGCCTAAGCCTAGGGGTGCGCTAGCCTAAGGCTAGGGGAGCCCTAGCCTTAGCCTAAGGCTAGGGGAGCCCTAGCCTAATGCTAGGGGAGCCCTAGCCTAAGGCTGGGGGAGCCCTAGCCTTAGCCTAAGCCTATGGGTACCCTAGCCTAAGGCTTGGGGAGCCTTAGCCTAAGATTAGGGGAGCCCTTGCCTTAGCCTAAGCCTAGGGGTGATCTAGCCTAAGGCTAGGGGAGCCCTAGCCTTAGCCTAAGCCTAGGGGTGCCCTAGCCTAAGGCTAGGGGAGCCCTAGACTTAGCCTAAGCCTAGGGGAGCCCTAGCCTTAGGCTAGGGGAGCCTTAGCCTAATGTTAAGCGAACCCAAGCCTAAGCCTAGGGGTGCCCTAGCCCAAGGCTAGGGGAGTCCTAGCCTAAGGCTAGGGGAGCCCTAGCCTAAGCCTAGGGCTGCACTAGCCTAAGGCTAGGGGAGCTCTAGGCTTAGCCTAAGCCTAGGGGTTCCCTAGCCTAAGCCTAGGTGTGCCCTAGCCTAAGGCCAAGGGAGCCGTAGCCTAAGGCTAGGGGAGCCCTAGCATTAGCCTAAGCTTAGGGGTGCCTTAACGTAAGGCTAGGGAGCAAGACCTAAGGCTAGGGGAGCCCTTCCCTTAGCCTTAGCCTAGGGGTGCCCTAGCCTAAGGTTAGGGGAGCCCTAGCTTTAGGCTAGGGGAGCCCTAGCCTAAGGCTAAGGTAACCCTAGCCTAAGCCTAGGGGTGCCCTCACCGAAGGCAAGGGGAGTCCTAGCCTAAGCCTAGGGGTGCCCTAGCCAAAGGCTAGGGGAGACCTATCCTAAGCCTAGGGGAGCCCTAGCCTAAGCCTAGGAAAGCCCGAACCTAAGGCTAGGGGAGCCCTTGTCTACGCCTAGGTGTGCCAAAGCCTATGGCTAGGGGAGCCCTAGCCTAAGGCTAGGGGAGCCCTTGACTAAGCCTAGGGGTGCCCTGGCCTAAGGATAGGCGTGCCCTAGCCTAAGGCTAGGGGTGCCCGAGCCTAAGGCTAGGGGAACCCTAGCCTAAGGATAGGGGATCCCTAGCCTAAGGCTAATGGAGCCCTAGGCTAAGCCTAGGGGTGCCCTAACCTAAGGTTAGGGGAGTCCCCGCCTAAGCCTAGGGGTGCCATAGCCAAAGGCTAGGGGAGCCCTGGAATAAGCCTAGGGGTGCCCTGCCCTAAGGATAGGGGAGCCCTAGCCTTAGCTTAAGCCTAGGGGTGATCTAGCCTAAGGTTAGGGGAGCCCTAGCCTTAGTCTAAGCCTAGGGGTGTCCTAGCCTAAGGCTAGCGGAGCCCTAGCCTTAGGCTAGGGGAGCCCTAGCCTAAGGCTAAGGGAACCCTAGGGGTGCCCTAACCTAAGGCTAGGGGAGTCCCAGCCTAAGCCTAGGGGTGCCATAGCCAAAGGCTAGGGGAGCCCTGGAATAAGCCTAGGGGTGCCCTGGCCTAAGGATAGGGGAGCACTAGCCTAAGGCTAGGGGAGCCCTAGCCTAAGTCTAGGGGAGCCCTAGCCCTATCCTAAGCCTAGGGGGGCCCGAATCTAAGGCTAGGGGTGCCCTAGCCAAAGGCTAGGGGAGACCTATCCTAATCCTAGGGGAGCCCTAGCCTATGCCTAGGGGTGCCCGAACCTAAGGCTAGGGGAGCCCTAGCCTAAGCCTAGGTTTGCCCTAGCCTAAGGCTAGAGAGCACTAGCCTAAGGCTAGGGGAGCCCTGGACTAAGCCTAGGGGTGCCCTGTCCTAAGGATAGGGGAGCCATAGCCAAAGGCTAGGGGAGCCTGAGCCTAAGGCTAGGGGAACCCTAGATTAAGCCTAGGCGTTCCCTAGCCTAGGGCTAGGGGAGCCCTAGCCTAAGGCTAGGGGAGCCCTAGCCTTCCCTAAGCCTAGGGGTGCCCTAGCCTAAGGCTATGGGAGTCCTAGCCTAAGCCAAGGGGTGCCATAGCCTAAGGCTAGGGGAGCCCTAGCCTAAGGATAGGAGAGGCCTAGACTTAGCCTAAGCCTAGGGGTGCCCTAGCCTAAGGCTAGGGGCCCCATAGCCTAAGCCTAGGGGTGACCTAGCCTAAGGCTAGTGGTGCCATTGCCTAAGGCTAGGGGAGCACTAGCCTTAGCCGAACCCTAGTGGTGCCCTTGCCTAAGGCTAGGGGAGACCTAGCCTAAGGCTAGGGGAGCCCAAGCCTAAGGCTAGGGAAGCCCTAGCCTTAGCCTAAGACTAGGGGTGCCCTAGCCTATGGCTAGGGGATCCCTAGCCTAAGCCTAGGGGTGCCCTAGCCAAAGGCTAGTGGAGCCCTAGCCTAAGGCTGGGGAGCCCTAGCCTAAGGCTAGGGGAGCCCTAGCCTAAGCCTAGGGGTGCCCGAGGCTAAGCCTAGGGGTGCCCGATCCTAAGGCTAGGGGAGCCCTAGCCTAAGGCTAGGGGAGCCTTAGCCTAAGGCTAGGGGAGCCCTAGCCTTAGCCTAAGCCTAGGGGTGCCCTGGCATAAGGTTAGGGGAGCCCTAGCCTAAGGCTACGGGAGCCCTAGCCTTAGCCTAAGCTTAGGGGAGCCCTAGCCTAAGTCTAGGGGAGCCCTAGCCTTAGCCTAAGCCTATGGGTGCCCTAGCCTAAGGCTTGGGGAGACATAGCCTAAGGCTAGGGGAGCCCTAGCCTTAGCATAAGCCTAGGAGTGATCTAGCCTAAGGTTAGGGGAGCCGTAGCCTTAGTCTAAGCCTAGGGGTGTCCTAGCCTAAGGCTAAGGGAACCCTAGCCTAAGCCTAGGGGTGCCCTAACCTAAAGCTAGGGGAGTCCTAGCCTAAGCCTAGGTGTGCGCTAGCCTAAGGCTAGGGGAGCCCTAGCCTAAGGCTAGCGGAGCCCTGGAATAAGCCTAGGGGTGCCCTGGCCTAAGGATAGGGGAGCACTAGCCTAAGGCTAGGGGAGCCGTAGCCTAAATCTAGGGGAGCCCTAGCCTTAGCCTAAGCCTAGGGGTGCCCTAACGTAAGGATAGGGGAGAAAGAGCCTAAGGCTAGGGGAGCCCTAGCCTTAGCCTAAGCCTAGGGGTGCCCTTGCCTAAGGCTAGGGGACCCCTAGCCTAAGGCTTGGGGAGCCCTAGCCTAAGGCTATGGGAGCCCAAGTCTTAGCCTATTCCTAGGGGAGCCCTAGCATAAGTCTAGGGGTGCCCGAACCTAAGGCTAGGGGTGCCCTAGCCTAAGGCTAGGGGACCCCTAGCCTAATGATAGGGGAGCCTTAACCTAAGGCTAGGGGAGCCCTAGCCTTAGCCTAAGCCTCGGGGTGTCGTACCCTAAGTCTAGGGGAGCCCTAGCCTAAGGCTAGGGTAGCCCTAGCCTAAGGCTAGGGGAGCCGTAGCCTAAGCCTAGGGGTGCCCTAGCCAAAGCTTAGGGGTGCTCGAGCCTAAGCCTAGGGGTGCCCGAGCCTAAGGCTAGGGGAGCTCTAGCCTAAGGCTAGGGGAGCCCTAGCCTTAGCCTAAGCCTAGGGGTGCCCTTGCCTAAAGCTAGGGGACCCCTAGCCTAAGGCTGGGGAGCACTAGCCTAAGGCTCGGGGAGCCCTAGTCTTAGCATAAGCCTAGGGGAGCCCTATCCTAAGCCTAGGGGTGCCCTAGCCTAAGGCTAGGGGAGCGCGAGCCTAAGGATAGGGGAGCACGAGCCTAAGGATAGGGTAGCCCGAGCCTATGGCTAGGGGAGCCATAGCCTAAGCCTCGGGGTGCCCTAGCCTAAGTCTAGGAGAACCCTAGCCTAAGTCTAGGGGAGCCCTAGCCTTAGCCTAAGACTAGGTGTGCCCTAGCCTAAGGCTAGGGGAGCCCTAGCCTAAGGATAGGGGAGCCCTAGCCTAAGTCTAGGGGAGCGCTAGCCTTAGCCTAAGCTTAGGGGTGCCCTTGCCTAAGACTAGGGGAGCCCTAGCCTTAGCCTAAACCTAGGGGTGCCATACCTAAGGCTAGGGGAGCCCTAGCCTTAGCCTAAGCCTATGGGTGCCCTGGCCTAAGGTTAGGGGAGCCCTAGTCTTAGGCTAGGGGAGCCCTAGCCTTAGCATAAGCCTATGGGTGCCCTTGCCTAAGGCTAGCGGAGCCCTAGCCTAAAGCTGGGGAGCCCTTGCCTAAGGCTAGGGGAGCCATAGTCTTAGCCTAAACCTAGGGGAGTCCTAGCCTAAGGCTAGGGGAGCCCTAGCCTAAGCCTAGGGGTGCCCGAGCCTAAGCCTAGGGTTGCCCTAGCCTAAGGCTAGGGGAGCCCTAGCCTAAGCCTAGGGATGACCTACCCTAAGGCTAGGGGAGCCCTAGCCGAAGGCTAGGGGAGCCCTAGCCTAAGGATAGGGGAGCCCTAGCCTAAGGCTAGGGGAGCCCTAGCCTTAGCCTAAGCCTAGGGGTGACCTACCCTAAGGCTAGGGGAGCCCTAGTTGAAGGCTAGGGGAGCCCAAGCCTAAGGCTGGGCAAGCCCTAGCCTAAGGCTAGGGGAGCCCTAGCCTTAGCCTAAGCCTAGGGGTGCCCTAGCATAAAGTTAGGATAGCCCTAGCCTAACGCTAGGGGAGCCCTAGCCTTAGCCTAAGCCTATGGGTGCCCTAGCCTAAGCCTATGGGTGCCCTAGCCTAAGGCTATGGGAGCCCTAGCCTAAGGCTAGGGGAGCCCAAACCTTAGCCTAAGCCTAGGGGTGCCCTAGCATAAGGTTAGGGGAGCCCTAGCCTATGGCTAGGGGAGCCCGAGCATAAGCCTAGGGGTGCCCTAGCCAAAGGCTAGGGGAGTCCTAGACTAAGCCTAGGGGTGCCCCAGCCTAAGCCTAGGTGTGCCCTAGCCTAAGCCTAGGGGAGCCCTAGCCTAAGCTTAGGTGTGGCCTAGCCTAAGCCTAGGGGTGCCCTAGGCTAAGGCTAGGGGAGCCCTAGCCTAAGGATAGGGGAGCCTTAGCCTAAGGCTAGGGGAGTCCTAGTCTTAGCCTAAGCCTAGGGGAGCCCTAGCCTAAGGCTAGGGGAGCCCTAGCCTAAGCCTAGGGGTGCCTAAGCTTAAGCCTAGGGGTGCCCTAGCCTAAGGCTAGGGGAGCCTTAGCCTAAGGCTAGGGGAGCCCTAGCCTTAGCCTAAGCCTATGGGTGACCTACCCTAAGGCTAGGGAAACCCTAGCCTAAGGCTAGGGAAGCCTTAGCCTTAGCCTAAACCTAGTGGTGCACTAGCCTATGGCTAGGGGAGCCCGAGCTTAAGCCTAGGTGTGCCCTAGCCAAAGACTAGGGGAGTCCTAGCCTAAGCCTAGAGGTGCCCCAGCCTAAGCCTAGGTGTGCCCTAGCCTAAGCCTAGGGGAGCCCTAGTCTAATGCTAGGGGAGCCCTAGCCTAAGCTTAGGGGTGCCCTAGCCTAAGCCTAGGGGTGCCCTAATCTAAGGCTAGGGGAGCCCTAGCCTAAGGATAGGGGAGCCTTAGCCTAAGGCTAGGGGAGCCCTAGCCTTAGCCTAAGCCTATGGGTGCCCTAGCCTAAGGCTTGGGGAACCTTAGCCTAAGTCTAGGGGAGCCCTAGCCTTAGCCTATGCCTAGGGCTGCCCTAGCCTAAGGATAGTGGAGCCCTAGCCAAGGGCTAGGGAAGCCCTGGACTAAGCCTAGTGGTGCTCAGGCCTAAGGATAGGGGCGCACTAGCGTAAGGCTAGGGGAGCCCTAGCCTAAGTCTAGGGGAACCCTAGCCTAAGCCTAAGGGTGCACGAGCCTAAGCCTAGGGGTGCCCTAGCCTAAGGATAGGGGAGCCCTAGCCTAAGGCTAAGGGAGCCCTAGCCTTAGCCTAAGCTTAGGGGTGACCTACCCTAAGGCTAGGGGAGCCCTAGCCGAAGGCTAGGGGAGCCCTAGCCTTAGCCTAAGCCTAGGGGTGCCCTAACATAAGGTTAGGGGAGCCATAGCCTAAGGCTAGATAGCCCTACCCTAAGGCTAGGGGAGCCCTGGACTTAGCCTACAGGTGCCCTGGCCTAAGGATAGGTGAGCACTATCCTAAGGCTAGGGGAGCCCTAGCCTTAGTCTAGGTGAACCCTAGCCTAAGGCAAGGGGTGCCCGAGCCTAAGGCTAGGGTAGCACGAGCCTATGGCTAGGGGAGCACGAGCCTAAGGCTAGGGGAGCCCTAGCCTAAGCCTAGTGGTGCCCTAGCCTAAGGCTAGGGAGCCCTAGCCTTAGCCGAAGCCTATGGTTGCCCTAGCCTAAGAATAGGGTAGCACTAGCCTTAGCCTAAGCCTAGGGGTGATCTAGCCTAAGGCTAGGGGAGCCCTTGCCTAAGGCTAGAGGAGCCGTAGCCTAAGGCAAGGGGAGCCCTAGCGTTACCCTAAGCCTAGGGGTGCCCTAGCCTATGGCTTGGGGAGCATTAGCCTAAGGCTAGGGGAGCCGAAGTCTTAGCCTAAGCCTAGGGGTGATCTAGCCTAAGGCTAGGGAAGCCCTAGTCTAAGGCTAGGGAAGCCAAAGCCTTAGCCGAAGCCTAGGGGTGCCCTAGCCTAAGGCTAGGGGAGCCCTAGCCTAAGGCTAGGGGAGCCCTAGCCTAAGGCTAGGGGAGCCCTAGCCTAAGCCTAGGGGTGATCTAGCCGAAGGCTAGGGGAGCCCTAGCCTAAGGCTAGGGGAAGGCGATGGGAGCCCAAGTCTTAGCCTAAGCCTAGGGGTGATCTAGCCTAAGGCTAGGGAAGCCCTAGCCTAAGGCTAGGGGAGCCAAAGCCTTAGCCTAAGCCTAGGGGTGCCCTAGCCTAAGGCTAGGGGAGCACTAGCCTAAGGCTAGGGAAGCCCTAGCCTAAAGCTAGGGGAGCCCTAGCCTAAGGCTAGGGGAGCCAAAGCCTTAGCCTAAGCCTAGGGGTGCCCTAGCCTAAGGATAGGGGAGCCCTAGCGTGAGCCTAGGCCTAGGGGTGCCCTATCCAAGGCTAGGGGAACCCTAGCCTAATGCTAGGGGAGCCCTAGTCTAAGGCTAGGGGAGACCTAGCCTTAGCCTAAGCCTAGGGCTGCCCTAGCCTAAGGCTAGGGGAGCCATAGCCTAAGGCTAGGGGAGCACTAGCCAAAGGCTAGGGGGGCCCTAGCCTTAGCCTAAGCCTAGGGGTGCCCTAAGGTACGGCTAGGGGATCAAGAGCCTAAGCCTAGGGGAGCCCTAGCCTAAGCCTAGGTGTGCCCTAGCCTAAGGCTAGGGGAGCCCTAGCCTAAGGCTAGGGGAGCCCTAGCCTAAGGCTAGGGGAGCCCTGGACTAAGCCTAGGGGTACCCTGGCCTAAGGATAGGGGAGCACTAGCCTAAGTCTTGTGGAGCCCTACCCTAAGGCTAGCGGTGCCGGAGCCTAAGGCTACGGGAGCCCTAGCCTTAGCCTACGCGTGCCCTAGCCTAAGGCTAGGAGAGCCCTAGCCTTACCCTAAGCCTTGTGGTGCCCTAGCCTTAGGCTAGGGGAGCCCTAGCCTAAGGATAGGGCAGCCCTAGCCTAAGGCTAGGGGAGCCCTAGCCTTAGCCTAAGCCTATGGGTGCCCTAGCCTAAGCCTATGGGTGCCCTAGCCTAAGGCTAGGGGAGCCCTAGCCTAAACCAAGGGGTGCCCTAGCCAAAGGCTAGGGGAGCCCTAGCCTTAGCCTAATCCTAGGGGTGCCCTAGCCTAAGGCTAGGGGAGACCTAGTCTAAGGCTAATGGAGCCCTAATCTAAGCCTAGGGGTGCCCGAGCCTAAGCCTAGGGGTGCCCTAGCCTAAGGCTAGGAGAGCCTGAGCCTAAGGCTAGGGGAGACCTTGCCTTAGCCTAAGCCTAGGGGTGCCCTAGCCTAAGGCTAGGGGAGCCCTAGCCTTACCTAATCCTAGGGGTGCCCTAACCTAAGTCTAGGGGTGCCCTAGCCTAAGGCTAGGGGAGCCCTAGCCTAAGTCTAGGGGAGCCCTAGCCTTAGCCTAAGCCTATGGGTGCCCTAGCCTAAGGCTTGGGGAGCCTTTGCTTAAGGCTAGGGGAGCCCTAGCCTAAGGCTAGGGGTGCCCGAGCCTAAGGCTAGGGGAGCCATAGGCTAAGCCTAGGCGTGCCCTAGCCTAAGGCTAGGAGAGCGCTAGCTTTACCCTAAGCCTAGGGGTGCCCTAGCCTAAGGCTAGGGGAGCCCTAGCCTAAGGATAGGGGAGCCCTATCCTAAGGCTAGGGGAGCCCTAGCCTTAGCCTAAGCTTAGGGGTGCCCTAGCCTAAGACTAGGGGAGCCCTAGCCTTAGCCTAAGCCTAGGGGTGCCCTAGTCTAAGGCTAGGGGAGCCCAATCCTAAGCCTAGGGCTGCCATACCTAAGGCTAGGGAAGCCCTAGCCTTGGCCTAAGCCTATGGGTGCCCTAGCCTAAGCCTATGGGTGCCCTATCCTAAGGCTAGGGGAGCCCTAGCCTAAGCCAAGGGGTGCCCTAGCCTAAGGCTAGGGGAGCCCTAGCCTTAGCCTAAGACTATGGGTGCCCTAGCCTAAGGCTAGGGGAGCCCTAGCCCAAGCTAGGGGTGCCCTAGCCTAAGGCTAGGGGAGCCCTAGCCTTTGCCTAAGCCTAAATGTGCCCTAGCCTAAGGCTAAGGGAACCCTAGCCTAAGCCTATGGGTGCCCTAGCCTAAGGCTAGGGGAGCCCTAGCCTAAGCCTAGCGGTGCCCAATCCTAAGGCTAGGAGAGCCCTAGCCTAAGGTTAGGGGAGCCCTAGCGTTAGCCTAAGCCAAGGGGTGCCCTAGCATAAGGTGAGGGGAGACCTAGCCTAAGACTAGTGGAGCTCTAGCCTAAGCCTAGGGGTGCCCGAGCCTAAGCTTAGGGGTGCCCTAGCCTAAGGCTAGGGGAGCCCTAGCCTTAGCCTATGCCTAGGGATGCCCGAACCTAAGGCTGGGGAACCCTAGCCTAAGCCTAAGGGTGCCCTAGCCTAAGGCTAGGGGAGCACAAGCCTTAGCCTAAGCCTAGGGGTACCCTAGCCTAAGGCTAGGGGAGCCATATCCTTAGGTTAGGGGAGCCCTAGCCTTAGCCTAAGCCTATGGGTGCCCTAGCCTAAGGCTTGGGGATCCTTAGCCGAAGGCTAGGGGAACCCAAGCCTTAGCCTAAGCCTAGGGGTGATCTAGCCTAAGGCTAGGGGAGCCCTAGCCTAAGGCTAGGGGAGCCTTAGCCTTAGCCTAAGCCTAGGGGTGCCCTAACCTAAGGCTAGGGTAGCACTTGCATTAGCCTAGGCTTAGGGGTGCCCTATCCAAGGCTAGGGGAGACCTAGCCTAAGGCTAGGGGAGCCCTAGCCTTAGTGTAACCCTAGGGGTGCCCTAGCCTAATGCTAGGGGAGCCCTGCCTAAGGCTAGGGGAGCTTTAGATTTAGGCTATGCCTAGTGGTACCCTAGCCTAAGGCTATGGTAGCCCTAGCCTAAGCCTATGGGTGCCCTAGCCTAAGGCTAGGGGAGCCCTAGCCTAAACCAAGGGGTGCCCTAGCCAAAGGCTAGGGGAGCCCTAGCCTTAGCCTAATCCTAGGGGTGCCCTAGCCTAAGGCTAGGGGAGACCTAGTCTAAGGCTAATGGAGCCCTAATCTAAGCCTAGGGGTGCCCGAGCCTAAGCCTAGGGGTGCCCTAGCCTAAGGCTAGGAGAGCCTGAGCCTAAGGCTAGGGGAGACCTTGCCTTAGCCTAAGCCTAGGGGTGCCCTAGCCTAAGGCTAGGGGAGCCCTAGCCTTACCTAATCCTAGGGGTGCCCTAACCTAAGTCTAGGGGTGCCCTAGCCTAAGGCTAGGGGAGCCCTAGCCTAAGTCTAGGGGAGCCCTAGCCTTAGCCTAAGCCTATGGGTGCCCTAGCCTAAGGCTTGGGGAGCCTTTGCTTAAGGCTAGGGGAGCCCTAGCCTAAGGCTAGGGGTGCCCGAGCCTAAGGCTAGGGGAGCCATAGGCTAAGCCTAGGCGTGCCCTAGCCTAAGGCTAGGAGAGCGCTAGCTTTACCCTAAGCCTAGGGGTGCCCTAGCCTAAGGCTAGGGGAGCCCTAGCCTAAGGATAGGGGAGCCCTATCCTAAGGCTAGGGGAGCCCTAGCCTTAGCCTAAGCTTAGGGGTGCCCTAGCCTAAGACTAGGGGAGCCCTAGCCTTAGCCTAAGCCTAGGGGTGCCCTAGTCTAAGGCTAGGGGAGCCCAATCCTAAGCCTAGGGCTGCCATACCTAAGGCTAGGGAAGCCCTAGCCTTGGCCTAAGCCTATGGGTGCCCTAGCCTAAGCCTATGGGTGCCCTATCCTAAGGCTAGGGGAGCCCTAGCCTAAGCCAAGGGGTGCCCTAGCCTAAGGCTAGGGGAGCCCTAGCCTTAGCCTAAGACTATGGGTGCCCTAGCCTAAGGCTAGGGGAGCCCTAGCCCAAGCTAGGGGTGCCCTAGCCTAAGGCTAGGGGAGCCCTAGCCTTTGCCTAAGCCTAAATGTGCCCTAGCCTAAGGCTAAGGGAACCCTAGCCTAAGCCTATGGGTGCCCTAGCCTAAGGCTAGGGGAGCCCTAGCCTAAGCCTAGCGGTGCCCAATCCTAAGGCTAGGAGAGCCCTAGCCTAAGGTTAGGGGAGCCCTAGCGTTAGCCTAAGCCAAGGGGTGCCCTAGCATAAGGTGAGGGGAGACCTAGCCTAAGACTAGTGGAGCTCTAGCCTAAGCCTAGGGGTGCCCGAGCCTAAGCTTAGGGGTGCCCTAGCCTAAGGCTAGGGGAGCCCTAGCCTTAGCCTATGCCTAGGGATGCCCGAACCTAAGGCTGGGGAACCCTAGCCTAAGCCTAAGGGTGCCCTAGCCTAAGGCTAGGGGAGCACAAGCCTTAGCCTAAGCCTAGGGGTACCCTAGCCTAAGGCTAGGGGAGCCATATCCTAAGGTTAGGGGAGCCCTAGCCTTAGCCTAAGCCTATGGGTGCCCTAGCCTAAGGCTTGGGGATCCTTAGCCGAAGGCTAGGGGAACCCAAGCCTTAGCCTAAGCCTAGGGGTGATCTAGCCTAAGGCTAGGGGAGCCCTAGCCTAAGGCTAGGGGAGCCTTAGCCTTAGCCTAAGCCTAGGGGTGCCCTAACCTAAGGCTAGGGTAGCACTTGCATTAGCCTAGGCTTAGGGGTGCCCTATCCAAGGCTAGGGGAGACCTAGCCTAAGGCTAGGGGAGCCCTAGCCTTAGTGTAACCCTAGGGGTGCCCTAGCCTAATGCTAGGGGAGCCCTGCCTAAGGCTAGGGGAGCTTTAGATTTAGGCTATGCCTAGTGGTACCCTAGCCTAAGGCTATGGTAGCCCTAGCCTAAGCCTAGGGGTACCCTAGCCTAAGGCTAGGGGAGCCCTAGCCTAAGCCTAGGGGTGCCCTAGCCTTAGGCTAGGGGAGCCCTAGCCTTAGCCTAAGCCTAGTGGTGCCCTAGCCTAAAGCTAGGCGAGCCCTAGCCTAAGGCTAAGGGAGCCCTAGCCTAAGGCTAGGGGAGCCCTAGCCTAAGCCTAAAGGTGCCCTAGCCTAAGGCTAGGGGAGCCCTAGCCCTAGCATAAGCCTAAAGGTGCCCTAGGCTAAGGCTAGGGGAGCCCTGGCGTAAGCCTAGGCCTAGGGGTGCCCTATGCAATGCTAGGGGAGCCCTAGCCTAAGGCTAGGACAGCCCTAGCCTTAGCCTAAGCCTAGGGGTGCCCTAGCCTAAGGCTATGGGAGCCCTAGCCTAAGGCTATGGGAGCCCTAGCCTAAGGCCAGGGGAGCCCTAGTCTAAGGCTAGGGGAGCCCTAGCCTAAGGCTACGGGAGCCCTAGCCTTAGCCTAAGCTTAGGGGTGCCCTAGCCTAAAGCTAGGGGAGCACAAGCCTTAGCCTAAGCCTAGGGGTGGCCTAGCCTAAGGCTAGGGGATCCCAAGCCTAAGACTAGGGGTGCCTTAGCCTAAGGCTAGGTGAGCCCTAGCCTTAGCCTAAGCCTATGGGTGCCCTAGCCTAAGGCTAGGGGTGCCCTTGCCTAAGGTTAGGGGAGCCCTAGCCTAATGCTAAGGGAGCCCTAGCCTAAGGCTAGGGGAGCCCTAGCCTTAGCCTAAGCCTAGGGGTGCCATAGCCTAAGGCTATGGGAGCCCTAGGCTAAGGCTAGGGGAGCCGTAGCCTAAGGTTAGGGGAGCCCTAGACTAAGGCTAGGGAAGCCCTAGCCTAAGGCTAGGGGAGCCCTAACCTAAGCCTAGGGGTGCGCTAGCCTAAGGCTAGCCGGCCCTAGCCTTAGTCTAAGACTAGGGGTGTCCAAGAATAAGGCTAGGGGAGCCTAGCCTCAGCCTAGGGGAGCCCTAGCCTTAGGCTAGGGGAGCCCTAGCCATCGCCTAAGCCTAAAGGTGCCCTAACCTAAGGCTAGGGGAGCCCTGCCTAAGGCTAGGGGAGCCATAGCCTTAGCCTAATCCTAGGGGTGCCCTAGTCCAGGCTAGGGGAGCCTTAGCCTAAGGCTAGAGGAGCCCTAGTCTTAGCCTAAGCCTAGGGGGGCCCTAGCCTAAGACTAGGGGAGCCCTAGCCTTAGGCTAGGCGAGCCGTAGCCATAGCCTAAGCCTAGGGGTGCCATAGCCTAAGGTTAGGGGAGCCCTAGACTAAGGCTAGGGGAGCCCTAGACTAAGGCTAGGGGAGCCCTAGCCTAAGGCTAGGGGAGCCCTAGCCTAAGCCTAGGGGTGCCCTAGCCTAAGCCAAGTGGTGCCCTACCCTAAGGCTAGGATAGCCAAAGCCTAAGGCTAGGGGAGCCATAGCCTAAGGTTAGGGGAGCCTAGACTAAGGCTAGGGGAGCCCTAGACTAAGGCTAGGATAGCCAAAGCCTAAGGCTAGGGGAACACTAGCCTAAGGCTAGTTGAGCCCTAGCCTAAGACTAGGGGAGCCCTAGCCTAACGCTAGGGGAGGCCTAGCCTAAGGCTAGGGGAGCCTTAGCCTTAGGCTAAGCCTAGGGGTGCCCTAGCCTAAGGCTAGGGGAACACTAGCCTAAGGCTAGTTGAGCCCTAGCCTAAGACTAGGGGAGCCCTAACCTAAGTCTAGGGGAACCTTAGCCTTAGCCTAAATCTAGGGGTGCCCTAGCCGAGGCTAGGGGAGCCCAGCCTAAGGCTAGAGGAGCCCTTGCCTTAGCCTAAGCATACGGGTGCCCTAGCCTAAGGCTAGAGGAGCCCTAGCCTTAGCCTAAGTCTAGGGGTGCCCTAGCCTAAGCCTAGGGGTGCCCTCGCCAAAGGCTAGGGGAGCCCTAGCCTTAGCCTAAGGCTAGGTGTGCCCTAGCCTAAGGTTAGGGGAGCCCTAGTCTAAGGGTACGGGAGCCCTAGCCTAAGGCAAGGGGAGCCCTAGCCTTATCCTAAGCTAAGGGGTGCCCTAGCGTAAGGCTAGGGGAGCACTAGACTTAGCCTAAGCCTAGGGGTGCGCTAGCCTAAGGCTTGGAGAGTCCTAGCCTAAGGCTAGGGGTGCCCTAGCATAAGGCTAGGGGAGCCGTAGACTAAGGCTAGGGGTGCCTGAGCCTAAGGCTAGGGGAGCCCGAGCCTAAGGCTAGGGGAGCCCGAGCCTAAGGCTATGGGAGCCCAAGCCTAAGACTAGAGGAGCCCTAGCCTAAGCCTAGGGGTGCCCTAGCTTAGGCTAGGGGAGTCCTAGCCATCGCCTAAGCCTAAAGGCGCCCTAACCTAAGGCTAGGGGAGCCCTGCCTAAGGCTAGGGGAGCCCTAGCCTTATCCTAAGCCTAGGGGTGCCCTAGTCCAGGCTAGTGGAGCCCTAGCCTAAGGCTAGAGGAGCCCTAGTCTTAGCATAAGCCTAGGGGTGCCCTAGCCTAAGCCTATGGGAGCTCCAGCCTTAGGCTAGGGAAGCCCTAGCCATAGCCTAAGCCTAATGGTGCCCTAGCCTAAGGCTAGGGGAGCCCTGCCTAAGGCTAGCGGAGCCCTAGCCTTAGCCTAAGCCTAGGGGTGCCATAGCCTAAGGCTAGGGGAGCCCTAGGCTAAGGCTAGGGGAGCCTTAGCCTAAGGTTAGGGGAGCCCTAGACTAAGGCTAGGGTAGCCCTAGCCTAAGGCTAGGGGAGACCTAGCCTAAGGCTAATGGAGCACTAGTCTAAGGCTAGGGGTGCCCGAGCCTAAGCCTAGGGGTGCCCTTGCCTAAGGCTAGGGGAACCCTAGCCTAAGGCTTGGGGAGCCCTAGCATAAGGCTAGGGGAGCCCTATTCTTAGCCTAAGCCTAGGGGAGCCCTACAGTAAGCCTAGGGATGCCCGAACCTAAGGCTAGGGGAGCCCTAGCCTAAGGATAGGGGAGCCTTAGCCTAAGGCTAGGGGAGCCCTAGCCTTAGCCTAAGCCTCGGGGTGACATACCCTAAGGCTAGGGGAGCCCTAGCCTAATGCTAGGGTAGCCCTAGCCTAAGGATAGGGGAGCACTAGCCTAAGGCTAATGGAGCCCTAGCCAAAGCTTAGGGGTGCTCGAGCCTAAGCCTAGGGGTGCCCGAGCCTAAGGCTAGGGGAGCTCTAGCCTAAGGCTAGGGGAGCCCTAGCCTTAGCCTAAGCCTAGGGTGCCCTTGCCTAAGGCTAGGGGACCCCAAGCCTAAGGCTGGAGAGCACTAGCCTAAGGCTCGGGGAGCCCTAGTCTTAGCTTAAGCCTAGGGGAGCCCTAGCCTAAGCCTAGGGGTGCCCGAACCTAAGTCTAGTGGAGCCCAATCCTAAGCCTAGGGGTGCCCTAGCCTAAGGCTAGGGGAGCCCGCGCCGAAGTATAGGGGAACCCTAGCCTAAGGATTGGGAGCCCTAGCCTAAGGATAGGGGAGCCCTAGCCTTAGCCTAAGCTTAGGGGTGCCCTTGCTTAAGACTAGGGGAGCCCTAGCCTTAGCCTAAACCTAGGGTTGCCATACCTAAGGCTAGGGGAGCCCTAGCTTTAGCCTAAGCCTATGGGTGCCCTAGCCTAAGCCTATGGGTGCCCTGGCCTAAGGTTAGGGGAGCCCTAGTCTTAGGCTAGGGGAGCCCTAGCCTTAGCCTAAGCCTAGGGGTGCCCTTGCCTAAGGCTAGGGGAGCCTTAGCCTAATGCTGGGGAGCCCTAGCCTAAGACTAGGGGAGCCATAGTCTTAGCCTAAACCTAGGGGAGTCCTAGCCTAAGGCTAGGGGAGCCCTAGCCTAAGCCTAGGGGTGCCCGAACCTAAGCCTAGGGGTGCCCTAGCCTAAGGCTAGGGGAGCCCTAGCTTAAGCCTAGGGATGACCTACCCTAAGGCTAGGGGAGCCCTAGCCGAAGGCTAGGGGAGCCCTAGCCTAAGGATAGGGGAACCCTAGCCTAAGGCTAGGGGAGCCCTAGCCTTAGCCTAAGCCTAGGGGTGACCTACCCTAAGGCTAGGGGAGCCTTAGTTGAAGGCTAGGGGAGCCCAAGCCTAAGGCTAGGGGAGCCCTAGCCTTAGCCTAAGCCTATGGGTGCCCAAGCCTAAGGCTAGGGGAGCCCTAGCCTAAGCCTCGGGTTGGCCTAGCCTAAGTCTAGGAGAACCCTAGCCTAAGTCTAGGGGAGCCCTGGACTAAGCCTAGGAGTGCCCTGTCCTAAGGATAGGGGAGCCCTAGCCTAAGGCTAGGGGTACCCAAGCCAAAGGCTAGGGGAGCCCTAGCCTAAGCCTAGGCGTTCCCTAGCCTAGGGCTAGGGGAGCCCTAGCCTAAGGATAGGGGAGCCCTAGCCTAAGGCTAGGGGAGCCCTAGCCTTAGGCTAGGGAAACCCTAGCCTAAGGCTAGGGGTGCCCTAGCCCAAGGCTAGGGGAGTCCTAGCCTTACCCTAAGCCTCAGGGTGCCCTAGCCTAAGGCTATGGGAGTCCTAGCCTAAGCCTAGGGGTGCCCTTGCCTAAGGCTAGGGGAGACCTAGCCTAAGGCTAGGGGAGCCCAAGCCTAAGGCTAGGGAAGCCCTAGCCTTACCCTAAGCCTCGGGGTGCCCTAGCCTATGGCTCGGGGAGCCCTAGCCTAAGCCTAGGGGTGCCCTAGCCAAAGGCTAGGGGAGCCCTAGCCTAAAGCTAAGGGAGCCCTAACCTAAGCCTAGGGGAGCCCTATCCTAAGGCTAGGGGAGCCCTAGCCTAAGCCTAGGGGTGTCCTAACCTAAGGTTAGGGGTGTCCAAGCCTAAACCTAGGGGTGACCTAGCCTAAGGATAGGGGCGTCCTAGCCTAAGCCTAGGGGTGCGCTAGCCTAAGGCTAGGGGAGCCCTAGCCTTAGCCTAAGGCTAGGGGAGCCCTAGCCTAATGCTAGGGGAGCCCTAGCCTAAGGCTGGGGGAGCCCTAGCCTTAGCCTAAGCCTATGGGTACCCTAGCCTAAGGCTTGGGGAGCCTTAGCCTAAGATTAGGGGAGCCCTTGCCTTAGCCTAAGCCTAGGGGTGATCTAGCCTAAGGCTAGGGGAGCCCTAGCCTTAGCCTAAGCCTAGGGGTGCCCTAGCCTAAGGCTAGGGGAGCCCTAGACTTAGCCTAAGCCTATGGGAGCCCTAGCCTTAGGCTAGGGGAGCCTTAGCCTAATGTTAAGCGAACCCAAGCCTAAGCCTAGGGGTGCCCTAGCCCAAGGCTAGGGGAGTCCTAGCCTAAGGCTAGGGGAGCCCTAGCCTAAGCCTAGGTGTGCACTAGCCTAAGGCTAGGGGAGCTCTAGGCTTAGCCTAAGCCTAGGGGTTCCCTAGCCTAAGCCTAGGTGTGCCCTAGCCTAAGGCCAAGGGAGCCGTAGCCTAAGGCTAGGGGAGCCCTAGCATTAGCCTAAGCTTAGGGGTGCCTTAACGTAAGGCTAGGGAGCAAGACCTAAGGCTAGGGGAGCCCTACCCTTAGCCTTAGCCTAGGGGTGCCCTAGCCTAAGGTTAGGGGAGCCCTAGCTTTAGGCTAGGGGAGCCCTAGCCTAAGGCTAAGGTAACCCTAGCCTAAGCCTAGGGGTGCCCTCACCTAAGGCAAGGGGAGTCCTAGCCTAAGCCTAGGGGTGCCCTAGCCAAAGGTTAGGGGAGACCTATCCTAAGCCTAGGGGAGCCCTAGCCTAAGCCTAGGAAAGCCCGAACCTAAGGCTAGGGGAGCCCTCGTCTACGCCTAGGTGTTCCCAAGCCTATGGCTAGGGGAGCCCTAGCCTAAGGCTAGGGGAGCCCTTGACTAAGCCTAGGGGTGCCCTGGCCTAAGGATAGGCGTGCCCTAGCCTAAGGCTAGGGGTGCCCGAGCCTAAGGCTAGGGGAACCCTAGCCTAAGGATAGGGGATCCCTAGCCTAAGGCTAATGGAGCCCTAGGCTAAGCCTAGGGGTGCCCTAACCTAAGGTTAGGGGAGTCCCAGCCTAAGCCTAGGGGTGCCATAGCCAAAGGCTAGGGGAGCCCTGGAATAAGCCTAGGGGTGCCCTGCCCTAAGGATAGGGGAGCACTAGCCTTAGCTTAAGCCTAGGGGTGATCTAGCCTAAGGTTAGGGGAGCCCTAGCCTTAGTCTAAGCCTAGGGGTGTCCTAGCCTAAGGCTAGCGGAGCCCTAGCCTTAGGCTAGGGGAGCCCTAGCCTAAGGCTAAGGGAACCCTAGGGGTGCCCTAACCTAAGGCTAGGGGAGTCCCAGCCTAAGCCTAGGGGTGCCATAGCCAAAGGCTAGGGGAGCCCTGGAATAAGCCTAGGGGTGCCCTGGCCTAAGGATAGGGGAGCATAGCCTAAGGCTAGGGGAGCCCTAGCCTAAGTCTAGGGGAGCCCTAGCCCTATCCTAAGCCTAGGGGGGCCCGAATCTAAGGCTAGGGGTGCCCTAGCCAAAGGCTAGGGGAGACCTATCCTAATCCTAGGGGAGCCCTAGCCTATGCCTAGGGGTGCCCGAACCTAAGGCTAGGGGAGCCCTAGCCTAAGCCTAGGTTTGCCCTAGCCTAAGGCTAGAGAGCACTAGCCTAAGGCTAGGGGAGCCCTGGACTAAGCCTAGGGGTGCCCTGTCCTAAGGATAGGGGAGCCATAGCCAAAGGCTATGGGAGCCTGAGCCTAAGGCTAGGGGAACCCTAGATTAAGCCTAGGCGTTCCCTAGCCTAGGGCTAGGGGAGCCCTAGCCTAAGGCTAGGGGAGCCCTAGCCTTCCCTAAGCCTAGGGGTGCCCTAGCCTAAGGCTATGGGAGTCCTAGCCTAAGCCAAGGGGTGCCATAGCCTAAGGCTAGGGGAGCCCTAGCCTAAGGATAGGAGAGTCCTAGACTTAGCCTAAGCCTAGGGGTGCACTAGCCTAAGGCTAGGGGCCCCATAGCCTAAGCCTAGGGGTGACCTAGCCTAAGGCTAGTGGAGCCATTGCCTAAGGCTAGGGGAGCACTAGCCTTAGCCGAACCCTAGTGGTGCCCTTGCCTAAGGCTAGGGGAGACCTAGCCTAAGGCTAGGGGAGCCCAAGCCTAAGGCTAGGGAAGCCCTAGCCTTAGCCTAAGACTAGGGGTGCCCTAGCCTATGGCTAGGGGATCCCTAGCCTAAGCCTAGGGGTGCCCTAGCCAAAGGCTAGTGGAGCCCTAGCCTAAGGCTGGGGAGCCCTAGCCTAAGGCTAGGGGAGCCCTAGCCTAAGCCTAGGGGTGCCCGAGGCTAAGCCTAGGGGTGCCCGATCCTAAGGCTAGGGGAGCCCTAGCCTAAGGCTAGGGGAGCCTTAGCCTAAGGCTAGGGGAGCCCTAGCCTTAGCCTAAGCCTAGGGGTGCCCTGGCATAAGGTTAGGGGAGCCCTAGCCTAAGGCTACGGGAGCCCTAGCCTTAGCCTAAGCTTAGGGGAGCCCTAGCCTAAGTCTAGGGGAGCCCTAGCCTTAGCCTAAGCCTATGGGTGCCCTAGCCTAAGGCTTGGGGAGACATAGCCTAAGGCTAGGGGAGCCCTAGCCTTAGCATAAGCCTAGGAGTGATCTAGCCTAAGGTTAGGGGAGCCGTAGCCTTAGTCTAAGCCTAGGGGTGTCCTAGCCTAAGGCTAAGGGAACCCTAGCCTAAGCCTAGGGGTACCCTAACCTAAAGCTAGGGGAGTCCTAGCCTAAGCCTAGGTGTGCGCTAGCCTAAGGCTAGGGGAGCCCTAGCCTAAGGCTAGCGGAGCCCTGGAATAAGCCTAGGGGTGCCCTGGCCTAAGGATAGGGGAGCACTAGCCTAAGGCTAGGGGAGCCGTAGCCTAAATCTAGGGGAGCCCTAGCCTTAGCCTAAGCCTAGGGGTGCCCTAACGTAAGGATAGGGGAGAAAGAGCCTAAGGCTAGGGGAGCCCTAGCCTTAGCCTAAGCCTAGGGGTGCCCTTGCCTAAGGCTAGGGGACCCCTAGCCTAAGGCTTGGGGAGCCCTAGCCTAAGGCTATGGGAGCCCAAGTCTTAGCCTATTCCTAGGGGAGCCCTAGCATAAGTCTAGGGGTGCCCGAACCTAAGGCTAGGGGTGCCATAGCCTAAGGCTAGGGGACCCCTAGCCTAATGATAGGGGAGCCTTAACCTAAGGCTAGGGGAGCCCTAGCCTTAGCCTAAGCCTCGGGGTGTCGTACCCTAAGTCTAGGGGAGCCCTAGCCTAAGGCTAGGGTAGCCCTAGCCTAAGGCTAGGGGAGCCGTAGCCTAAGCCTAGGGGTGCCCTAGCCAAAGCTTAGGGGTGCTCGAGCCTAAGCCTAGGGGTGCCCGAGCCTAAGGCTAGGGGAGCTCTAGCCTAAGGCTAGGGGAGCCCTAGCCTTAGCCTAAGCCTAGGGGTGCCCTTGCCTAAAGCTAGGGGACCCCTAGCCTAAGGCTGGGGAGCACTAGCCTAAGGCTCGGGGAGCCCTAGTCTTAGCATAAGCCTAGGGGAGCCCTATCCTAAGCCTAGGGGTGCCCTAGCCTAAGGCTAGGGGAGCGCGAGCCTAAGGATAGGGGAGCACGAGCCTAAGGATAGGGTAGCCCGAGCCTATGGCTAGGGGAGCCATAGCCTAAGCCTCGGGGTGCCCTAGCCTAAGTCTAGGAGAACCCTAGCCTAAGTCTAGGGGAGCCCTAGCCTTAGCCTAAGACTAGGTGTGCCCTAGCCTAAGGCTAGGGGAGCCCTAGCCTAAGGATAGGGGAGCCCTAGCCGAAGTCTAGGGGAGCGCTAGCCTTAGCCTAAGCTTAGGGGTGCCCTTGCCTAAGACTAGGGGAGCCCTAGCCTTAGCCTAAACCTAGGGGTGCCATACCTAAGGCTAGGGGAGCCCTAGCCTTAGCCTAAGCCTATGGGTGCCCTGGCCTAAGGTTAGGGGAGCCCTAGTCTTAGGCTAGGGGAGCCCTAGCCTTAGCATAAGCCTAGGGGTGCCCTTGCCTAAGGCTAGGGGAGCCCTAGCCTAAAGCTCGGGAGCCCTTGCCTAAGGCTAGGGGAGCCATAGTCTTAGCCTAAACCTAGGGGAGTCCTAGCCTAAGGCTAGGGGAGCCCTAGCCTAAGCCTAGGGGTGCCCGAGCCTAAGCCTAGGGTTGCCCTAGCCTAAGGCTAGGGGAGCCCTAGCCTAAGCCTAGGGATGACCTACCCTAAGGCTAGGGGAGCCCTAGCCGAAGGCTAGGGGAGCCCTAGCCTAAGGATAGGGGAGCCCTAGCCTAAGGCTAGGGGAGCCCTAGCCTTAGCCTAAGCCTAGGGGTGACCTACCCTAAGGCTAGGGGAGCCCTAGTTGAAGGCTAGGGGAGCCCAAGCCTAAGGCTGGGCAAGCCCTAGCCTAAGGCTAGGGGAGCCCTAGCCTTAGCCTAAGCCTAGGGTTGCCCTAGCATAAAGTTAGGATAGCCCTAGCCTAACGCTAGGGGAGCCCTAGCCTTAGCCTAAGCCTATGGGTGCCCTAGCCTAAGCCTATGGGTGCCCTAGCCTAAGGCTATGGGAGCCCTAGCCTAAGGCTAGGGGAGCCCAAACCTTAGCCTAAGCCTAGGGGTGCCCTAGCATAAGGTTAGGGGAGCCCTAGCCTATGGCTAGGGGAGCCCGAGCATAAGCCTAGGGGTGCCCTAGCCAAAGGCTAGGGGAGTCCTAGACTAAGCCTAGGGGTGCCCCAGCCTAAGCCTAGGTGTGCCCTAGCCTAAGCCTAGGGGAGCCCTAGCCTAAGGCTAGGGGAGCCCTAGCCTAAGCTTAGGGGTGGCCTAGCCTAAGCCTAGGGGTGCCCTAGGCTAAGGCTAGGGGAGCCCTAGCCTAAGGATAGGGGAGCCTTAGCCTAAGGCTAGGGGAGTCCTAGTCTTAGCCTAAGCCTAGGGGAGCCCTAGCCTAAGGCTAGGGGAGCCCTAGCCTAAGCCTAGGGGTGCCTAAGCTTAAGCCTAGGGGTGCCCTAGCCTAAGGCTAGGGGAGCCTTAGCCTAAGGCTAGGGGAGCCCTAGCCTTAGCCTAAGCCTATGGGTGACCTACCCTAAGGCTAGGGAAACCCTAGCCTAAGGCTAGGGAAGCCTTAGCCTTAGCCTAAACCTAGTGGTGCACTAGCCTATGGCTAGGGGAGCCCGAGCTTAAGCCTAGGTGTGCCCTAGCCAAAGACTAGGGGAGTCCTAGCCTAAGCCTAGAGGTGCCCCAGCCTAAGCCTAGGTGTGCCCTAGTCTAAGCCTAGGGGATCCCTAGTCTAATGCTAGGGGAGCCCTAGCCTAAGCTTAGGGGTGCCCTAGCCTAAGCCTAGGGGTGCCCTAATCTAAGGCTAGGGGAGCCCTAGCCTAAGGATAGGGGAGCCTTAGCCTAAGGCTAGGGGAGCCCTAGCCTTAGCCTAAGCCTATGGGTGCCCTAGCCTAAGGCTTGGGGAACCTTAGCCTAAGTCTAGGGGAGCCCTAGCCTTAGCCTATGCCTAGGGCTGCCCTAGCCTAAGGATAGTGGAGCCCTAGCCAAGGGCTAGGGAAGCCCTGGACTAAGCCTAGTGGTGCTCTGGCCTAAGGATAGGGGCGCACTAGCGTAAGGCTAGGGGAGCCCTAGCCTAAGTCTAGGGGAACCCTAGCCTAAGCCCAAGGGTGCACGAGCCTAAGCCTAGGGGTGCCCTAGCCTAAGGATAGGGGAGCCCTAGCCTAAGGCTAAGGGAGCCCTAGCCTTAGCCTAAGCTTAGGGGTGACCTACCCTAAGGCTAGGGGAGCCCTAGCCGAAGGCTAGGGGAGCCCTAGCCTTAGCCTAAGCCTAGGGGTGCCCTAACATAAGGTTAGGGGAGCCATAGCCTAAGGCTAGATATCCCTACCCTAAGGCTAGGGGAGCCCTGGACTTAGCCTACAGGTGCCCTGGCCTAAGGGTAGGTGAGCACTATCCTAAGGCTAGGGGAGCCCTAGCCTTAGTCTAGGTGAACCCTAGCCTAAGGCAAGGGGTGCCCGAGCCTAAGGCTAGGGTAGCACGAGCCTATGGCTAGGGGAGCACGAGCCTAAGGCTAGGGGAGCCCTAGCCTAAGCCTAGTGGTGCCCTAGCCTAAGGCTAGGGAGCCCTAGCCTTAGCGGAAGCCTATGGTTGCCCTAGCCTAAGAATAGGGGAGCACTAGCCTTAGCCTAAGCCTAGGGGTGATCTAGCCTAAGGCTAGGGGAGCCCTAGCCTAAGGCTAGAGGAGCCGTAGCCTAAGGCTAGGGGAGCCCTAGCGTTACCCTAAGCCTAGGGGTGCCCTAGCCTATGGCTTGGGGAGCATTAGCCTAAGGCTAGGGGAGCCCAAGTCTTAGCCTAAGCCTAGGGGTGATCTAGCCTAAGGCTAGGGAAGCCCTAGTCTAAGGCTAGGGAAGCCAAAGCCTTAGCCGAAGCCTAGGGGTGCCCTAGCCTAAGGCTAGGGGAGCCCTAGCCTAAGGCTAGGGGAGCCCTAGCCTAAGGCTAGGGGAGCCCTAGCCTAAGGCTAGGGGAGCCCTAGCCTAAGGCTAGGGGAGCCCTAGCCTAAGGCTAGGGGAGCCCTAGCCTAAGGCTAGGGGAGCCCTAGCCTAAGGCTAGGGGAGCCCTAGCCTAAGCCTAGGGGTGATCTAGCCTAAGGCTAGGGGAGCCCTAGCCTAAGGCTAGGGGAGCCCTAGCCTAAGGCTAGGGGAGCCCTAGCCTAAGGCTAGGGGAGCCCTAGCCTAAGGCTAGGGGAGCCCTAGCCTAAGGCTAGGGGAGCCCTAGCCTAAGGCTAGGGGAGCCCTAGCCTAAGGCTAGGGGAGCCCTAGCCTAAGGCTAGGGGAAGGCGATGGGAGCCCAAGTCTTAGCCTAAGCCTAGGGGTGATCTAGCCTAAGGCTAGGGAAGCCCTAGCCTAAGGCTAGGGGAGCCAAAGCCTTAGCCTAAGCCTAGGGGTGCCCTAGCCTAAGGCTAGGGGAGCACTAGCCTAAGGCTAGGGAAGCCCTAGCCTAAAGGTAGGGGAGCCCTAGCCTAAGGCTAGGGGAGCCCTAGCCTAAGGCTAGGGGAAGGCGATGGGAGCCCAAGTCTTAGCCTAAGCCTAGGGGTGATCTAGCCTAAGGCTAGGGAAGCCCTAGCCTAAGCCTAGGGGAGCCAAAGCCTTAGCCTAAGCCTAGGGCTGCCCTAGCCTAAGGCTAGGGGAGCCATAGCCTAAGGCTAGGGGAGCACTAGCCAAAGGCTAGGGGGGCCCTAGCCTTAGCCTAAGCCTAGGGGTGCCCTAAGGTACGGCTAGGGGATCAAGAGCCTAAGCCTAGGGGAGCCCTAGCCTAAGCCTAGGGGTGCCCGAACCTAAGGCTAGGGGAGCCCTAGCCTAAGCCTAGGTGTGCCCTAGCCTAAGGCTAGGGGAGCCCTAGCCTAAGGCTAGGGGAGCCCTAGCCTAAGGCTAGGGGAGCCCTGGACTAAGCCTAGGGGTACCCTGGCCTAAGGATAGGGGAGCACTAGCCTAAGTCTTGTGGAGCCCTACCCTAAGGCTAGCGGTGCCGGAGCCTAAGGCTACGGGAGCCCTAGCCTTAGCCTACGCGTGCCCTAGCCTAAGGCTAGGAGAGCCCTTGCCTTACCCTAAGCCTTGTGGTGCCCTAGCCTTAGGCTAGGGGAGCCCTAGCCTAAGGCTAGGGGAGCCCTAGCCTAAGGCTAGGGGAGCCCTAGCCTAAGGCTAGGGGAGCCCTAGCCTAAGCCTAGGGGTGATCTAGCCTAAGGCTAGGGGAGCCCTAGCCTAAGGCTAGGGGAGCCCTAGCCTAAGGCTAGGGGAGCCCTAGCCTAAGGCTAGGGGAGCCCTAGCCTAAGGCTAGGGGAGCCCTAGCCTAAGGCTAGGGGAGCCCTAGCCTAAGGCTAGGGGAGCCCTAGCCTAAGGCTAGGGGAGCCCTAGCCTAAGGCTAGGGGAAGGCGATGGGAGCCCAAGTCTTAGCCTAAGCCTAGGGGTGATCTAGCCTAAGGCTAGGGAAGCCCTAGCCTAAGGCTAGGGGAGCCAAAGCCTTAGCCTAAGCCTAGGGGTGCCCTAGCCTAAGGCTAGGGGAGCACTAGCCTAAGGCTAGGGAAGCCCTAGCCTAAAGGTAGGGGAGCCCTAGCCTAAGGCTAGGGGAGCCCTAGCCTAAGGCTAGGGGAAGGCGATGGGAGCCCAAGTCTTAGCCTAAGCCTAGGGGTGATCTAGCCTAAGGCTAGGGAAGCCCTAGCCTAAGCCTAGGGGAGCCAAAGCCTTAGCCTAAGCCTAGGGCTGCCCTAGCCTAAGGCTAGGGGAGCCATAGCCTAAGGCTAGGGGAGCACTAGCCAAAGGCTAGGGGGGCCCTAGCCTTAGCCTAAGCCTAGGGGTGCCCTAAGGTACGGCTAGGGGATCAAGAGCCTAAGCCTAGGGGAGCCCTAGCCTAAGCCTAGGGGTGCCCGAACCTAAGGCTAGGGGAGCCCTAGCCTAAGCCTAGGTGTGCCCTAGCCTAAGGCTAGGGGAGCCCTAGCCTAAGGCTAGGGGAGCCCTAGCCTAAGGCTAGGGGAGCCCTGGACTAAGCCTAGGGGTACCCTGGCCTAAGGATAGGGGAGCACTAGCCTAAGTCTTGTGGAGCCCTACCCTAAGGCTAGCGGTGCCGGAGCCTAAGGCTACGGGAGCCCTAGCCTTAGCCTACGCGTGCCCTAGCCTAAGGCTAGGAGAGCCCTTGCCTTACCCTAAGCCTTGTGGTGCCCTAGCCTTAGGCTAGGGGAGCCCTAGCCTAAGGATAGGGCAGCCCTAGCCTAAGGCTAGGGGAGCCCTAGCCTTAGCCTAAGCCTATGGGTGCCCTAGCCTAAGCCTATGGGTGCCCTAGCCTAAGGCTAGGGGAGCCCTAGCCTAAACCAAGGGGTGCCCTAGCCAAAGGCTAGGGGAGCCCTAGCCTTAGCCTATTCCTAGGGGTGCCCTAGCCTAAGGCTAGGGGAGACCTAGTCTAAGGCTAATGGAGCCCTAATCTAAGCCTAGGGGTGCCCGAGCCTAAGCCTAGGGGTGCCCTAGCCTAAGGCTAGGAGAGCCTGAGCCTAAGGCTAGGGGAGACCTTGCCTTAGCCTAAGCCTAGGGGTGCCCTAGCCTAAGGCTAGGGGAGCCCTAGCCTTACCTAATCCTAGGGGTGCCCTAACCTAAGTCTAGGGGTGCCCTAGCCTAAGGCTAGGGGAGCCCTAGCCTAAGTCTAGGGGAGCCCTAGCCTTAGCCTAAGCCTATGGGTGCCCTAGCCTAAGGCTTGGGGAGCCTTTGCTTAAGGCTAGGGGAGCCCTAGCCTAAGGCTAGGGGTGCCCGAGCCTAAGGCTAGGGGAGCCATAGGCTAAGCCTAGGCGTGCCCTAGCCTAAGGCTAGGAGAGCGCTAGCTTTACCCTAAGCCTAGGGGTGCCCTAGCCTAAGGCTAGGGGAGCCCTAGCCTAAGGATAGGGGAGCCCTATCCTAAGGCTAGGGGAGCCCTAGCCTTAGCCTAAGCTTAGGGGTGCCCTAGCCTAAGACTAGGGGAGCCCTAGCCTTAGCCTAAGCCTAGGGGTGCCCTAGTCTAAGGCTAGGGGAGCCCAATCCTAAGCCTAGGGCTGCCATACCTAAGGCTAGGGAAGCCCTAGCCTTGGCCTAAGCCTATGGGTGCCGTAGCCTAAGCCTATGGGTGCCCTATCCTAAGGCTAGGGGAGCCCTAGCCTAAGCCAAGGGGTGCCCTAGCCTAAGGCTAGGGGAGCCCTAGCCTTAGCCTAAGACTATGGGTGCCCTAGCCTAAGGCTAGGGGAGCCCTAGCCCAAGCTAGGGGTGCCCTAGCCTAAGGCTAGGGGAGCCCTAGCCTTTGCCTAAGCCTAAATGTGCCCTAGCCTAAGGCTAAGGGAACCCTAGCCTAAGCCTATGGGTGCCCTAGCCTAAGGCTAGGGGAGCCCTAGCCTAAGCCTAGCGGTGCCCAATCCTAAGGCTAGGAGAGCCCTAGCCTAAGGTTAGGGGAGCCCTAGCGTTAGCCTAAGCCAAGGGGTGCCCTAGCATAAGGTGAGGGGAGACCTAGCCTAAGACTAGTGGAGCTCTAGCCTAAGCCTAGGGGTGCCCGAGCCTAAGCTTAGGGGTGCCCTAGCCTAAGGCTAGGGGAGCCCTAGCCTTAGCCTATGCCTAGGGATGCCCGAACCTAAGGCTAGGGGAGCCCTAGCCTAAGCCTAAGGGTGCCCTAGCCTAAGGCTAGGGGAGCACAAGCCTTAGCCTAAGCCTAGGGGTACCCTAGCCTAAGGCTAGGGGAGCCATATCCTAAGGTTAGGGGAGCCCTAGCCTTAGCCTAAGCCTATGGGTGCCCTAGCCTAAGGCTTGGGGATCCTTAGCCGAAGGCTAGGGGAACCCAAGCCTTAGCCTAAGCCTAGGGGTGATCTAGCCTAAGGCTAGGGGAGCCCTAGCCTAAGGCTAGGGGAGCCTTAGCCTTAGCCTAAGCCTAGGGGTGCCCTAACGTAAGGCTAGGGTAGCACTTGCATTAGCCTAGGCTTAGGGGTGCCCTATCCAAGGCTAGGGGAGACCTAGCCTAAGGCTAGGGGAGCCCTAGCCTTAGTGTAACCCTAGGGGTGCCCTAGCCTAATGCTAGGGGAGCCCTGCCTAATGCTAGGGGAGCCCTAGCCTAAGGCTAGGGGATCCTTAGCCTTAGTCTAAGCATAGGGGTTCCCTAGCCTAAGGGTAGGGGAGCCCTAGCCTAAACCTAGGGGTGCCCTAACCTAAGGCTAGGGGAGCTTTAGATTTAGGCTATGCCTAGTGGTACCCTAGCCTAAGGCTATGGGAGCCCTAGCCTAAGCCTAGGGGTACCCTAGCCTAAGGCTAGGGGAGCCCTAGCCTAAGCCTAGGGGTGCCCTAGCCTTAGGCTAGGGGAGCCCTAGCCTTAGCCTAAGCCTAGTGGTGCCCTAGCCTAAAGCTAGGCGAGCCCTAGCCTAAGGCTAAGGGAGCCCTAGCCTAAGGCTAGGGGAGCTCTAGCCTAAGCCTAAAGGTGCCCTAGCCTAAGGCTAGGGGAGCCCTAGCCTTAGCATAAGCCTAAAGGTGCCCTAGGCTAAGGCTAGGGGAGCCCTAGCGTAAGCCTAGGCCTAGGGGTGCCCTATGCAATGCTAGGGGAGCCCTAGCCTAAGGCTAGGACACCCCTAGCCTTAGCCTAAGCCTAGGGGTGCCCTAGCCTAAGGCTATGGGAGCCCTAGCCTAAGGCTATGGGAGCCCTAGCCTAAGGCCAGGGGAGCCCTAGTCTAAGGCTAGGGGAGCCCTAGCCTAAGGCTACGGGAGCCCTAGCCTTAGCCTAAGCTTAGGGGTGCCCTAGCCTAAAGCTAGGGGAGCACAAGCCTTAGCCTAAGCCTAGGGGTGGCCTAGCCTAAGGCTAGGGGAGCCCAAGCCTAAGACTAGGGGTGCCTTAGCCTAAGGCTAGGTGAGCCCTAGCCTTAGCCTAAGCCTATGGGTGCCCTAGCCTAAGGCTAGGGGTGCCCTTGCCTAAGGTTAGGGGAGCCCTAGCCTAATGCTAAGGGAGCCCTAGCCTAAGGCTAGGGGAGCCCTAGCCTTAGCCTAAGCCTAGGGGTGCCATAGCCTAAGGCTATGGGAGCCCTAGGCTAAGGCTAGGGGAGCCGTAGCCTAAGGTTAGGGGAGCCCTAGACTAAGGCTAGGGAAGCCCTAGCCTAAGGCTAGGGGAGCCCTAACCTAAGCCTAGGGGTGCGCTAGCCTAAGGCTAGCCGGCCCTAGCCTTAGTCTAAGACTAGGGGTGTCCAAGAATAAGGCTAGGGGAGCCTAGCCTCAGCCTAGGGGAGCCCTAGCCTTAGGCTAGGGGAGCCCTAGCCATCGCCTAAGCCTAAAGGTGCCCTAACCTAAGGCTAGGGGAGCCCTGCCTAAGGCTAGGGGAGCCATAGCCTTAGCCTAAGCCTAGGGGTGCCCTAGTCCAGGCTAGGGGAGCCTTAGCCTAAGGCTAGAGGAGCCCTAGTCTTAGCCTAAGCCTAGGGGGGCCCTAGCCTAAGACTAGGGGAGCCCTAGCCTTAGGCTAGGCGAGCCGTAGCCATAGCCTAAGCCTAGGGGTGCCATAGCCTAAGGTTAGGGGAGCCCTAGACTAAGGCTAGGGGAGCCCTAGACTAAGGCTAGGGGAGCCCTAGCCTAAGGCTAGGAGAGCCCTAGCCTAAGCCTAGGGGTGCCCTAGCCTAAGCCAAGTGGTGCCCTACCCTAAGGCTAGGATAGCCAAAGCCTAAGGCTAGGGGAGCCATAGCCTAAGGTTAGGGGAGCCCTAGACTAAGGCTAGGGGAGCCCTAGACTAAGGCTAGGATAGCCAAAGCCTAAGGCTAGGGGAACACTAGCCTAAGGCTAGTTGAGCCCTAGCCTAAGACTAGGGGAGCCCTAGCCTAACGCTAGGGGAGGCCTAGCCTAAGGCTAGGGGAGCCTTAGCCTTAGGCTAAGCCTAGGGGTGCCCTAGCCTAAGGCTAGGGGAACACTAGCCTAAGGCTAGTTGAGCCCTAGCCTAAGACTAGGGGAGCCCTAACCTAAGTCTAGGGGAACCTTAGCCTTAGCCTAAATCTAGGGGTGCCCTAGCCGAGGCTAGGGGAGCCCTAGCCTAAGGCTAGAGGAGCCCTTGCCTTAGCCTAAGCATACGGGTGCCCTAGCCTAAGGCTAGAGGAGCCCTAGCCTTAGCCTAAGTCTAGGGGTGCCCTAGCCTAAGCCTAGGGGTGCCCTCGCCAAAGGCTAGGGGAGCCCTAGCCTTAGCCTAAGGCTAGGTGTGCCCTAGCCTAAGGTTAGGGGAGCCCTAGTCTAAGGGTACGGGAGCCCTAGCCTAAGGCAAGGGGAGCCCTAGCCTTAGCCTAAGCTAAGGGGTGCCCTAGCGTAAGGCTAGGGGAGCACTAGACTTAGCCTAAGCCTAGGGGTGCGCTAGCCTAAGGCTTGGAGAGTCCTAGCCTAAGGCTAGGGGTGCCCTAGCATAAGGCTAGGGGAGCCGTAGACTAAGGCTAGGGGTGCCTGAGCCTAAGGCTAGGGGAGCCCGAGCCTAAGGCTAGGGGAGCCCGAGCCTAAGGCTATGGGAGCCCAAGCCTAAGACTAGAGGAGCCCTAGCCTAAGCCTAGGGGTGCCCTAGCCTAAGGCTAGGGGAGCCCTAGTCTAAGGCTAGGGGAGCCCTAGCCTAAGGCTAGGGGAGCCCTAGCCTAAGATTAGGGGTGCACTAGCCTAAGGCTAGGGGTGCCCTTGCCTAAGGTTAGGGGAGCCCTAGCCTAAGGCTAAGGGAGCCCTAGCCTAAGGCTTGGGGCGCCCTAGCCTTAGCCTAAGCCTAGGGGTGCCCTAGCCTAAGGTTAGTGGAGCCCTAGCCTTAGGAATGGGGAGCCCTAGCCTAAGCCTAGGGGTACCCTAGCCTAAGGCTAGGGGAGCCTAGCCTCAGCCTAGGGGAACCCTAGCTTAGGCTAGGGGAGCCCTAGCCATCGCCTAAGCCTAAAGGCGCCCTAACCTAAGGCTAGGGGAGCCCTGCCTAAGGCTAGGGGAGCCCTAGCCTTATCCTAAGCCTAGGGGTGCCCTAGTCCAGGCTAGTGGAGCCCTAGCCTAAGGCTAGAGGAGCCCTAGTCTTAGCATAAGCCTAGGGGTGCCCTAGCCTAAGCCTATGGGAGCTCCAGCCTTAGGCTAGGGAAGCCCTAGCCATAGCCTAAGCCTAATGGTGCCCTAGCCTAAGGCTAGGGGAGCCCTGCCTAAGGCTAGAGGTTCCCTAGCCTTAGCCTAAGCCTAGGGGGGCCCTAGCCTAAGACTAGGGGAGCCCTAGCCTTAGGCTAGGCGAGCCGTAGCCATAGCCTAAGCCTAGGGGTGCCATAGCCTAAGGTTAGGGGAGCCCTAGACTAAGGCTAGGGGAGCCCTAGACTAAGGCTAGGGGAGCCCTAGCCTAAGGCTAGGGGAGCCCTAGCCTAAGCCTAGGGGTGCCCTAGCCTAAGCCAAGTGGTGCCCTACCCTAAGGCTAGGATAGCCAAAGCCTAAGGCTAGGGGAGCCATAGCCTAAGGTTAGGGGAGCCCTAGACTAAGGCTAGGGGAGCCCTAGACTAAGGCTAGGATAGCCAAAGCCTAAGGCTAGGCGAACACTAGCCTAAGGCTAGTTGAGCCCTAGCCTAAGACTAGGGGAGCCCTAGCCTAACGCTAGGGGAGGCCTAGCCTAAGGCTAGGGGAGCCTTAGCCTTAGGCTAAGCCTAGGGGTGCCCTAGCCTAAGGCTAGGGGAACACTAGCCTAAGGCTAGTTGAGCCCTAGCCTAAGACTAGGGGAGCCCTAACCTAAGTCTAGGGGAACCTTAGCCTTAGCCTAAATCTAGGGGTGCCCTAGCCGAGGCTAGGGGAGCCCTAGCCTAAGGCTAGAGGAGCCCTTGCCTTAGCCTAAGCATACGGGTGCCCTAGCCTAAGGCTAGAGGAGCCCTAGCCTTAGCCTAAGTCTAGGGGTGCCCTAGCCTAAGCCTAGGGGTGCCCTCGCCAAAGGCTAGGGGAGCCCTAGCCTTAGCCTAAGGCTAGGTGTGCCCTAGCCTAAGGTTAGGGGAGCCCTAGTCTAAGGGTACGGGAGCCCTAGCCTAAGGCAAGGGGAGCCCTAGCCTTAGCCTAAGCTAAGGGGTGCCCTAGCGTAAGGCTAGGGGAGCACTAGACTTAGCCTAAGCCTAGGGGTGCGCTAGCCTAAGGCTTGGAGAGTCCTAGCCTAAGGCTAGGGGTGCCCTAGCATAAGGCTAGGGGAGCCGTAGACTAAGGCTAGGGGTGCCTGAGCCTAAGGCTAGGGGAGCCCGAGCCTAAGGCTAGGGGAGCCCGAGCCTAAGGCTATGGGAGCCCAAGCCTAAGACTAGAGGAGCCCTAGCCTAAGCCTAGGGGTGCCCTAGCCTAAGGCTAGGGGAGCCCTAGTCTAAGGCTAGGGGAGCCCTAGCCTAAGGCTAGGGGAGCCCTAGCCTAAGATTAGGGGTGCACTAGCCTAAGGCTAGGGGTGCCCTTGCCTAAGGTTAGGGGAGCCCTAGCCTAAGGCTAAGGGAGCCCTAGCCTAAGGCTTGGGGCGCCCTAGCCTTAGCCTAAGCCTAGGGGTGCCCTAGCCTAAGGTTAGTGGAGCCCTAGCCTTAGGAATGGGGAGCCCTAGCCTAAGCCTAGGGGTACCCTAGCCTAAGGCTAGGGGAGCCTAGCCTCAGCCTAGGGGAACCCTAGCTTAGGCTAGGGGAGCCCTAGCCATCGCCTAAGCCTAAAGGCGCCCTAACCTAAGGCTAGGGGAGCCCTGCCTAAGGCTAGGGGAGCCCTAGCCTTATCCTAAGCCTAGGGGTGCCCTAGTCCAGGCTAGTGGAGCCCTAGCCTAAGGCTAGAGGAGCCCTAGTCTTAGCATAAGCCTAGGGGTGCCCTAGCCTAAGCCTATGGGAGCTCCAGCCTTAGGCTAGGGAAGCCCTAGCCATAGCCTAAGCCTAATGGTGCCCTAGCCTAAGGCTAGGGGAGCCCTGCCTAAGGCTAGAGGAGCCCTAGCCTTAGCCTAAGCCTAGGGGTGCCATAGCCTAAGGCTAGGGGAGCCCTAGGCTAAGGCTAGGGGAGCCTTAGCCTAAGGTTAGGGGAGCCCTAGACAAAGGCTAGGGGAGCCCTAGCCTAAGGCTAAGGGAGCCCTAGCCTAAGCCTAGGGGTGCCCTAGCCTAAGCCTAGTGGTGCCCTAGCTTAAGGGTAGTAGAGCCCTAGCCATCGCCTAAGCCTAAAGATGCCCTAACCTAAGGCTAGGGGAGCCCTGCATAAGGCTAGGGGAACCATACCATTAGCCTAAGCCTAGGGGTGCCCTAGTCCAGGCTAGAGGAGCCCTAGCCTAAGGCTAGAGGAGCCCTAGTCTTAGCCTAATCCTAGGGGAGCCCTAGCCTTAGCCTAAGCCTAGGGGAGCCGTAGCCTAAGGTTAGGGGAGCCAGAGACTAAGGCTATGGGAGCCCTAGCCTACGGCTAGGGGAGCCCTAGCCTAAGCCTAGGGGTGCGCTAGCCTAAGGCTAGCCGGCCCTACCCTTAGCCTAAGACTAGGGGTGCCCAAGAATAAGGCAAGGGGAGCCCTAGCCTTAGCCTAAGCTTAGGGGTGCCTTAGCCTACGGCTAGGGGATCCCTAGCCTAAGGCTTGGGGAGACCTAGCCTTAGCCTAAGCCTAGGGGTGCCCTAGCCTAAGTTTAGGGGAACACTAGCCTAAGGCTAGTTGAGCCCTAGCCTAAGGCTAGGGGAGCCCTAGCCTAAGGCTAGGGGAGCCCTAGCGTTAGCCTAAGCCTAGGGGAGCCCTAGCCTAAGGCTAGAGGAGCCTTTGCCTTAGCCTAAGCATAGGGGTGCCCCAGCATAAGCCTAGGGGTGCCCTCGCCAAAGGCTAGGTGAGCCCTAGCCTTATCCTAAGCCTAGGGGTACCCTAGCCTAAGGCTAGAGGAGCCCTAGCCTTAGCCTAAGGCTAGGTGTGCCGTAGCCTAAGGTTAGGGGAGCCCTAGTCTAAGGGTACGGGAGCCCTAGCCTAAGGCAAGGGGAGCCATAGCCTTAGCCTAAGCCTTGGGGTGCCCTAGCCTTAGGCTAGGGGACCCCTAGGCTTAGCCTACGTGTGCCATAGCCTAAGCCTAGGGGTGCCCTAGCCTAAGGCTTGGAGAGTCCTAGCCTAAGGCTAGGGGTGCCCCAGCATAAGGCTAAGGGAGCCCAAGTCTAAGGCTAGAGGTGCCCGAGCCTAAGGCTTGGGGAGCCCGAGCCTAAGGCTAGGGGAGCCCGAGCCTAAGGCTATGGGAGCCCGAGCCTAAGACTAGGGGAGCCCTAGCCTAAGTTTAGGTGAGCCCTAGACTTAGCCTAAGCCTATGGGTGCCCTAGCCTAAGGCTAGCGGTTCCCTGGCCTAAGGCTAGGGGAGCACTAGCCTTAGCCTATGCCTAGGGGTGCCCTAGCCTAAGACTAGTGGAGCCCAAGCCAAAGACTAGGGGAGCCCTAGCTTAAGGCTAGGTGAGCCCTATCCTTAGCCTAAGCCTATTGGTGCCCTAGCCTAACGCTAGGGGAGCCCTAGCCTAACGCTAGGGGAGCCCTAGTCTAAGGCTAGGGGAGCCCTAGCCTTAGCCTAAGCCTAGGGGAGCCCTAGCCTAAGGCTAGAGGAGCCCTTGCCTTAGCCTAAGCATAGGGGTGCCATAGCATAAGCCTAGGGGTGCCCTCGCCAAAGGCTATCGGAGCCCTAGCCTTAGCCTAAGCCTAGGCGTGCCCTAGCCTAAGGCTAGAGGAGCCCTAGCCTTAGCCTAAGGCTAGGTGTGCCGTAGCCTAAGGTTAGGGGAGCCCTAGCCTAAGGCTACGGGAGCCCTAGCCTTAGCCTAAGCTTAGGGGTGCCCTAGCCTAAAGCTAGGGGAGCACAAGCCTTAGCCTAAGCCTAGGGGTGGCCTAGCCTAAGGCTAGGGGAGCCCAAGCCTAAGACTAGGGGTGCCTTAGCCTAAGGCTAGGTGAGCCCTAGCCTTAGCCTAAGCCTATGGGTGCCCTAGCCTAAGGCTAGGGGTGCCCTTGCCTAAGGTTAGGGGAGCCCTAGCCTAATGCTAAGGGAGCCCTAGCCTAAGGCTAGGGGAGCCCTAGCCTTAGCCTAAGCCTAGGGGTGCCATAGCCTAAGGCTATGGGAGCCCTAGGCTAAGGCTAGGGGAGCCGTAGCCTAAGGTTAGGGGAGCCCTAGACTAAGGCTAGGGAAGCCCTAGCCTAAGGCTAGGGGAGCCCTAACCTAAGCCTAGGGGTGCGCTAGCCTAAGGCTAGCCGGCCCTAGCCTTAGTCTAAGACTAGGGGTGTCCAAGAATAAGGCTAGGGGAGCCTAGCCTCAGCCTAGGGGAGCCCTAGCCTTAGGCTAGGGGAGCCCTAGCCATCGCCTAAGCCTAAAGGTGCCCTAACCTAAGGCTAGGGGAGCCCTGCCTAAGGCTAGGGGAGCCATAGCCTTAGCCTAAGCCTAGGGGTGCCCTAGTCCAGGCTAGGGGAGCCTTAGCCTAAGGCTAGAGGAGCCCTAGTCTTAGCCTAAGCCTAGGGGGGCCCTAGCCTAAGACTAGGGGAGCCCTAGCCTTAGGCTAGGGGAGCCGTAGCCATAGCCTAAGCCTAGGGGTGCCATAGCCTAAGGTTAGGGGAGCCCTAGACTAAGGCTAGGGGAGCCCTAGACTAAGGCTAGGGGAGCCCTAGCCTAAGGCTAGGGGAGCCCTAGCCTAAGCCTAGGGGTGCCCTAGCCTAAGCCAAGTGGTGCCCTACCCTAAGGCTAGGATAGCCAAAGCCTAAGGCTAGGGGAGCCATAGCCTAAGGTTAGGGGAGCCCTAGACTAAGGCTAGGGGAGCCCTAGACTAAGGCTAGGATAGCCAAAGCCTAAGGCTAGGGGAACACTAGCCTAAGGCTAGTTGAGCCCTAGCCTAAGACTAGGGGAGCCCTAGCCTAACGCTAGGGGAGGCCTAGCCTAAGGCTAGGGGAGCCTTAGCCTTAGGCTAAGCCTAGGGGTGCCCTAGCCTAAGGCTAGGGGAACACTAGCCTAAGGCTAGTTGAGCCCTAGCCTAAGACTAGGGGAGCCCTAACCTAAGTCTAGGGGAACCTTAGCCTTAGCCTAAATCTAGGGGTGCCCTAGCCGAGGCTAGGGGAGCCCTAGCCTAAGGCTAGAGGAGCCCTTGCCTTAGCCTAAGCATACGGGTGCCCTAGCCTAAGGCTAGGGGAGCCCTAGCCTAAGATTAGGGGTGCACTAGCCTAAGGATAGGGGTGCCCTTGCCTAAGGTTAGGGGAGCCCTAGCCTAAGGCTAAGGGAGCCCTAGCCTAAGGCTTGGGGCGCCCTAGCCTTAGCCTAAGCCTAGGGGTGCCCTAGCCTAAGGTTAGTGGAGCCCTAGCCTTAGGATAGGGGAGCCCTAGCCTAAGCATAGGGGTACCCTAGCCTAAGGCTAGGGGAGCCTAGCCTCAGCCTAGGGGAACCCTAGCTTAGGCTAGGGGAGCCCTAGCCATCGCCTAAGCCTAAAGGCGCCCTAACCTAAGGCTAGGGGAGCCCTGCCTAAGGCTAGGGGAGCCCTAGCCTTATCCTAAGCCTAGGGGTGCCCTAGTCCAGGCTAGTGGAGCCCTAGCCTAAGGCTAGAGGAGCCCTAGTCTTAGCATAAGCCTAGGGGTGCCCTAGCCTAAGCCTATGGGAGCTCTAGCCTTAGGCTAGGGAAGCCCTAGCCATAGCCTAAGCCTAATGGTGCCCTAGCCTAAGGCTAGGGGAGCCCTGCCTAAGGCTAGAGGAGCCCTAGCCTTAGCCTAAGCCTAGGGGTGCCATAGCCTAAGGCTAGGGGAGCCCTAGGCTAAGGCTAGGGGAGCCTTAGCCTAAGGTTAGGGGAGCCCTAGACAAAGGCTAGGGGAGCCCTAGCCTAAGGCTAAGGGAGCCCTAGCCTAAGCCTAGGGGTGCCCTAGCCTAAGCCTAGTGGTGCCCTAGCTTAAGGGTAGTAGAGCCCTAGCCATCGCCTAAGCCTAAAGATGCCCTAACCTAAGGCTAGGGGAGCCCTGCATAAGGCTAGGGGAACCATACCATTAGCCTAAGCCTAGGGGTGCCCTAGTCCAGGCTAGAGGAGCCCTAGCCTAAGGCTAGAGGAGCCCTAGTCTTAGCCTAATCCTAGGGGAGCCCTAGCCTTAGCCTAAGCCTAGGGGAGCCGTAGCCTAAGGTTAGGGGAGCCAGAGACTAAGGCTATGGGAGCCCTAGCCTACGGCTAGGGGAGCCCTAGCCTAAGCCTAGGGGTGCGCTAGCCTAAGGCTAGCCGGCCCTACCCTTAGCCTAAGACTAGGGGTGCCCAAGAATAAGGCTAGGGGAGCCCTAGCCTTAGCCTAAGCTTAGGGGTGCCTTAGCCTATGGCTAGGGGATCCCTAGCCTAAGGCTTGGGGAGACCTAGCCTTAGCCTAAGCCTAGGGGTGCCCTAGCCTAAGTTTAGGGGAACACTAGCCTAAGGCTAGTTGAGCCCTAGCCTAAGACTAGGGGAGTCCTAGCCTAACGCTAGGGGAGCCCTAGCCTAACGCTAGGGGAGCCCTAGTCTAAGGCTAGGGGAGCCCTAGCCTTAGCCTAAGCCTAGGGGAGCCCTAGCCTAAGGCTAGAGGAGCCCTTGCCTTAGCCTAAGCATAGGGGTGCCATAGCATAAGCCTAGGGGTGCCCTCGCCAAAGGCTATCGGAGCCCTAGCCTTAGCCTAAGCCTAGGCGTGCCCTAGCCTAAGGCTAGAGGAGCCCTAGCCTTAGCCTAAGGCTAGGTGTGCCGTAGCCTAAGGTTAGGGGAGCCCTAGTCTAAGGGTACGGGAGCCCTAGCCTAAGGCAAGGGGAGCACTAGCCTTAGCCTAAGCCTAGGGGTGCCCTAGCCTAAGGCTAGGGGAGCACTAGCCTTAGCCTAAGCCTAGGGGTGCCCTAGCCTAAGGCTAGGGGATCCCTAGGCTTAGCCTAGGTGTTCCCTAGCCTAAGCCTAGGGGTGCCCTAGCCAAAGGCTTGGAGAGTCCTAGCCTAAGGCTAGGGGTGCCCTAGCATAAGGCTACAGGAGCTCAAGACTAAGGCTAGAGGTGCCCGAGCCTAAGGCTAGGGGAGCCCGAGCCTAAGGCTAGGGGAGCCCGAGCCTAAGGCTATGGGAGCCCGAGCCTAAGGCTAGAGGAGCCCTAGCCTAAGCCTAGGGGTGCCCTCGCCAAAGGCTAGGGGAGCCCTAGCCTTAGCCTAAGCCGAGGGGTGCCCTAGCCTAAGACTAGGGGAGCCCAAGCCTAAGACTAGGGGAGCCCTAGCCTAAGGCTAGGTGAGCCCTAGCCTTACCCTAAGCCTGTGGGTGCCCTAGCCTAAGGCTAGGGGTGCCCTGGCCTAAGGTTTGGGGAGCACTAGCCAACGGCTAAGGGAGCCCTAGCCTATGGCTAGGGGAGCCCTAGCCTTAGCCTAAGCCTAGGGGTGCCCTAGCCTAAGACTAGGGGAGCACTAGCCTAAGGCTAGGGGAGCCCAAGCCTTAGCCTAAGCCTAGGGGTTCCCTAGCCTAAGGCTAGGGGAGCCCTAGCCTAAGGCTAGTGGAACCCTAGCCTAAACCTAGGGGTGCCCTAGCCTAAGGCTAGGGGACCCCTAGCCTAAGCCTAGGGGTACCCAAGCCTAAGGCTAGGGGAGCCCTGCATAAGGCTAGGGGAACCATACCCTTAGCCTAAGCCTAGGGGTGCCCTAGTCCAGGCTAGAGGAGCCCTAGCCTAAGGCTAGAGGAGCCCTAGTCTTAGCCTAAGCCTAGGGGAGCCCTAGCCTTAGCCTAAGCCTAGGGGAGCCGTAGCCTAAGGTTGGGGAGCCAGAGACTAAGGCTATGGGAGCCCTAGCCTAACGCTAGGGGAGCCCTAGCCTAAGGCTAGGGGAGCCTTAGCCTTAGGCTAAGCCTAGGGGTGCCCTAGCCTAAGGCTAGGGGAACACTAGCCTAAGGCTAGTTGAGCCCTAGCCTAAGACTAGGGGAGCCCTAACCTAACGCAGGGGAGCCCTAGCCTAAGTCTAGGGGAACATAAGCCTTAGCCTAAATCTAGGGGTGCCCTAGCCGAGGCTATGGGAGCCCTAGCCTAAGGCTAGAGGAGCCCTTGCCTTAGCCTAAGCCTAGGGGTGCCCTCGCCAAAGGCTAGGGGAGCCCTAGATTTAGCCTAAGGCTAGGTGTGCCCTAGCCTAAGGTTAGGGGAGCCCTAGTCTAAGGGTACGGGAGCCCTAGCCTAAGGCAAGGGGAGCCCTAGCCTTAGCCTAAGCTAAAGGGTGCCCTAGCCTAAGGCTAGGGGAGCACTAGCCTTAGCCTAAGTCTAGGGGTGCATTAGCCTAAGCCTAGGGGTGCACTAGCCTAAGGCTTGGAGAGTCCTAGCCTACAGCTAGGGGTGCCCTAGCATAAGGCTAGGGGAGCCATAGCCTAAGCCTAATGGTGCCCTAGCCTAAGGCTAGGGGAGCCCTGCCTAAGGCTAGAGGAGCCCTAGCCTTAGCCTAAGCCTAGGGGTGCCATAGCCTAAGGCTAGGGGAGCCCTAGCCTAAGCCTAGGGGTGCCCTAGCCTAAGGCTAGTGGAGCCCTAGTCTAAGGCTAGGGGAGCCCTAGCCTTAGCCTAAGCTTAGGGGTGCCCTAGCTTAAGGTTAGGGGAGCACTAGCCTTAGCCTAAGCCTAGGGGTGCCCTAGCTTAAGGCTAGGGGAGCCCAAGCCTAAGACTAGGGGTGCCCTAGCCTAAGGCTAGGTGAGCCCTAGCCTTAGCCTAAGCCTATGGGTGCCCTAGACTAAGGCTAGGGGTGCTCTTGCCTAAGGTTAGGGGAGCCTTACCCTAAGGCTAAGGGAGCCCTAGCCTTAGGCTTGGGGAGCCCTAGCCTTAGCCTAAGCCTAGGGGTGCCCTAGCCTAAGGTTAGGGGAGCCCTAGCCTTAGGATAGGGGAGCCCTAGCCTAAGGCTAGAGGAGCCCAAGCCTAAGCTTAGGGGTGCCTTAGCCTAAGTCTAGGGGAGCCCTAGCCTAAGCTAGGGGTACCCTAGCGTAAGGCTAGAGGAGCCTAGCCTCAACCTAGGGGAGCCCTAGCCTTAGGCTAGGGAGCCCTAGCCATCGCCTAACCCTAAAGGTGCCCTAACCTAAGGCTAGGGGAGCCCTGCCTAAGGATAGGGGAACCCTAGCCTTATCCTAACCCTAGAGGTGCCCTAGTCCAGGCTAGTGGAGCCCTAGCCTAAGGCTAGAGGAGCCCTAGTCTTAGCCTAAGCCTAGGAGTGCCCTAGCCTAAGTCTATGGGAGCCCTAGCCTTAGGCTAGGGGAGCCCTAGCCATAGCCTAAGCCTAATGGTGCCCTAGCCTAAGGCTAGGGGAGCCCTGCCTAAAGCTAGGGGAGCCATAGCCTTAGCCTGAGCCTAGGGGTGACCTAATCCAGGCTAGGGGAGCCCTAGCCTAAGGCTAGAGGAGCCCTAGTCTTAGCCTAAGCCTAGGGGTGCCCTAGCATAAGACTAGGGGAGCCCTAGCCTTAGGCTAGGGGAGTCGTAGCCATAGCCTAAGCCTAGGGGTGCCATAGCCTAAGGATAGGGGAGCCCTAGACTAAGGCTAGGGGAACCCTAGCCTAAGCCTAGGGGTGCCCTAGCCTAAGCCTAGTGGTGCCCTACCCAAAGGCTAGGATAGCCAAAGCCTAAGGCTAGGGGAGCCCTAGCCTAACGCTAGGGGAGCCCTAGACTAAGGCTAGGGGAGCCTTAGCCTTAGGCTAAGCCTAGGGGTGCCCTAGCCTAAGTCTAGGGGATCACTAGCCTAAGGCTAGTTGAGCCCTAGCCTAAGACTAGGGGAGCCCTAGCCTAAGGCTAAGGGAGCCCTAGCCTATGGCTAGGGGAGCCCTAGCCTTAGCCTAAGCCTATGGGTGCCCTAGCCTAAGAATAGGGGAGCACTAGCCTAAGGCTAGGGGAGCCCAAGCCTTAGCCCAAGCCTAGGGGTGCCCTAGCCTAAGGCTAGGCTAGCCCTAGCCTTAGGATAGGGGAACCCTAGCCTAAGGCTAGTGGAACCCTAGCCTAAGCCTAGGGGAGCCCTAGCCTAAGGCTAGTGGAACCCTAGCCTAAGCCTAGGGGTACCCTAGCCTAAGGCTAGGGGAGCCTAGCCTCAGCCTAGGGGAGCCCTAGCCTTAGGCTAGGGGAGCCCTAGCCATCGATTAAGCCTAAAGGTGCCCTAACCTAAGGCTAGGGGAGCCCTGCCTAAGGCTAGAGGAGCCATAGCCTTAGCCTAAGCCTAGGGGTGCCCTAGTCCAGGCTAGGGGAGCCCTAGACTAAGGCTAGGGGAGCCCTAGCCTAAGGTTAGGGGAGCCCTAGCCTAAGCCTAGGGGTGCCCTAGCCTAAGCCTAGTGGTGCCCTAGCCTAAGGCTAGGATAGCCAAAACCTAATGCTAGGGGAGCCCTAGCCTTAGGCTAAGCCTAGGGGTGCCCTAGCCTAAGGCTAGGGGAACACTAGCCTAAGGCTAGTTGAGCCCTAGCCTAAGACTAGGGGAGCCCTAGCCTAACGCTAGGGGAGCCCTAGCCTAAGGCTAGGGGAGCCTTAGCCTTAGGCTAAGCCTAGGGGTGCCCTAGCCTAAGGCTAGGGGAACACTAGCCTAAGGCTAGTTGAGCCCTAGCCTAAGAGTAGGGGAGCCCTAGCCTAACGCTAGGGGAGCCCTAGACTAAGGCTAGGGGAGCCTTAGCCTTAGGCTAGTTGAGCCCTAGACTAAGACTAGGGGAGCCCTAGCCTAAGGCTAAGGGAGCCCTAGCCTATGGCTAGGGGAGCCCTAGCCTTAGCCTAAGCCTATGGGTGCCCTAGCCTAAGACTAGGGGAGCACTAGCCTAAGGCTAGGGGAGCCCAAGCCTTAGTCTAAGCCTAGGGGTGCCCTAGCCTAAGGCTAGGCTAGCCCTAGCCTTAGGATAGGGGAGCCCTAGCCTAAGGCTAGTGGAACCCTAGCCTAAGCCTAGGGGTGCCCTAGCCTAAGGCTAGGGGACCCCTAGCCTAAGCCTAGGGGTACCCTAGCCTAAGGCTAGGGGAGCCTAGCCTCAGCCTAGGGGAAACCCTAGCCTTAGGCTAGGGGAGCCCTAGCCATCGCTTAAGCCTAAAGGTGCCCTAACCTAAGGCTAGGGGAGCCCTGCCTAAGGCTAGGGGAGCCATAGCCTTAGCCTAAACCTAGGGGTGCCCTAGTCCAGGCTAGGTGAGCCCTAGACTAAGGCTAGAGGAGCCCTAGTCTTAGCGTAAGCCTAGGGGTACCCTAGCCTAAGACTAGGGGAGCCCTAGCCTTAGGCTAGATGAGCCGTAGCCATAGCCTAAGCCTAGGGGTGCCATAGCCTAAGGTTAGGGGAGCCCTAGACTAAGGCTAGGGGAGCCCTAGACTAAGGCTAGGGGAGCCCTAGCCTAAGGCTAGGGGAGCCCTAGCCTAAGCCTAGTGGTGCCCTAGCCTAAGGCTAGGATAGCCAAAGCCTAATGCTAGGGGAGCCCTAGCCTTAGGCTAAGCCTAGGGGTGCCCTAGCCTAAGGCTAGGGGAACACTAGCCTAAGGCTAGTTGAGCCCTAGCCTAAGACTAGGGGAGCCCTAGCCTAACGCTAGGGGAGCCCTAGCCTAAGGCTAGGGGAGCCTTAGCCTTAGGCTAAGCCTAGGGGTGCCCTAGCCTAAGGCTAGGGGAACACTAGCCTAAGGCTAGTTGAGCCCTAGCCTAAGAGTAGGGGAGCCCTAGCCTAACGCAGGGGAGCCCTAGCCTAAGTCTAAGGGAACCTAAGCCTTAGCCTAAATCTAGGGGTGCCCTAGCCGAGGCTAGGGGAGCCCTAGCCTAAGGCTAGAGGAGCCCTTGCCTTAGCCTAAGCCTAGGGGTGCCCTCCCCAAAGGCTAGGGGAGCCCTAGATTTAGCCTAAGGCTAGGTGTGCCCTAGCCTAAGGTTAGGGGAGCCCTAGTCTAAGAGTACGGGAGCCCTAGCCTAAGGAAAGGGGAGCCCTAGCCTTAGCCTAAGCTAAGGGGTGCCCTAGCCTAAGGCTAGGGGAGCACTAGCCTTAGCCTAAGTCTAGGGGTGCGCTAGCCTAAGCCTAGGGGTGCCCTAGCCTAAGGCTTGGAGAGTCCTAGCCTACGGCTAGGGGTGCCCTAGCATAAGGCTAGGGGAGCCCTACACTAAGGCTAGGGGTGCCCGAGCCTAAAGCTAGGGGAGCCCGAGCCTAAGGGTAATGGAGCCCGAGCCTAAGGCTATGGGAGCCCGAGCCTAAGGCTAGAGGAGCCCTAGCCTAAGCCTAGGGGTGCCCTAGCCTTAGGCTAGGGGAGCCCTAGTCTAAGGCTAGGGGAGCCCTAGCCTTAGCCTAAGCTTATGGGTGCCCTAGCCTAAGGCTAGGGGAGCACTAGCCTTAGCCTAAGCCTAGGGGTGCCCTAGCTTAAGGCTAGGGGAGCCCAAGCCTAAGACTAGGGGTGCCCTACCCTAAGGCTAGGTGAGCCCTAGCCTTAGCCTAAGCCTATGGGTGCCCTAGCCTAAGGTTAGGGGTGCCCTAGCCTTAGGATAGGGGAGCCCTAGCCTAAGGCTAGAGGAGCCCTAGCCTAAGCCTAGGGGTACCCTAGCCTAAGGCTAGGGGAGCCTAGCCTCAGCCCTGGGGGAGCCCTAGCCTTAGGCTAGGGGAGCCCTAGCCATCGCCTAAGCCTAAAGGTGCCCTAACCTAAGGCTAGGAGAGCCCTGCCTAAGGCTAGGGGAACCCTAGCCTTATCCTAAGCCTAGGGGTGCCCTAGTCCAGGCTAGTGGAGCCCTAGCCTAAGGCTAGAGGAGCCCTAGTCTTAGCCTAAGCCTAGGGGTGCCCTAGCCTAAGTCTATGGGAGCCCTAGCCTTAGGCTAGGGGAGCCCTAGCCATGGCCTAAGCTTAATGGTGCCCTAGCCTAAGGCTAGGGGAGCCATGCCTAAGGCTAGAGGAGCCCTAGCCTTAGCCTAAGCCTAGGGGTGCCCTAGCCGAAGGCTAGGGGAGCCCTAGGCTAAGGCTAGGGGAGCCGTAGCCTAAGGTTAGGGGAGCCCTGGACTAAGGCTAGGGGAGCCCTAGCCTAAGCCTAGGGGTGCCCTAGACTAAGCCTAGTGGTGCCCTAGCTTAAGGCTAGGAGAGCCCTAGCCATCCCCTAAGCCTAAAGGTGCCCTAACCTAAGGCTAGGGGAGCCCTGCCTAAGGCTAGGGGAGCCATTGCCTTAGCCTAAGCCTAGGGGTGCCCTAGTCCAGGCTAGAGGAGCCCTAGCCTAAGGCTAGAGGAGCCCTAGTCTTAGCCTAAGCCTAGGGGTGCCCTAGCCTAAGCCTAGGGGAGACCTAGCCTTCGGCTAGGGGAGCCCTAGCCATAATCTAAGCCTAATGGTGCCCTAGCCTAAGGCTTGGGGAGCCCTGCCTAAGGCTAGAGGAGCCCTAGCCTTAGCCTAAGCCTAGGGGAGCCGTAGCCTAAGGTTAGCGGAGCCCTAGACTAAGGCTAGGGGAGCCCTAGCCTAAGGCTAGGGGAGCCCTAGACTAAGGCTAGGGGAGCCCTAGCCTAAGGCTAGGGGAGCCCTAGCGTAAGGCTAGGGGAGCCCTAGCGTAAGCCTAGGGGTGCGCTACCCTAAGGCTAGCCGGCCCTAGCCTTAGCCTAAGACTAGGGGTGCCCTAGCCTAGGGCTAGGGGAGCCATAGCCTAATGCTAGGGTAGCCCTTGCCTCAGCCTAAGGCTAGGGTTGCCGTAGCCTAAGGCTAGGGGATCCCTACCCTAAGGCTTGGGGAGACCTAGCCTTAGCCTAAGCCTAGGGGTGCCCTAGCCTAAGTTTAGGGGAACACTAGCCTAAGGCTAGTTGAGCCCTAGCCTAAGGCTAGGGGAGCCCTAGCGTTAGCCTAAGCCTAGGGGAGCCCTAGCCTAAGGCTAGAGGAGCCTTTGCCTTAGCCTAAGCATAGGGGTGCCCCAGCATAAGCCTAGGGGTGCCCTCGCCAAAGGCTAGGTGAGCCCTAGCCTTAGCCTAAGCCTAGGGGTACCCTAGCCTAAGGCTAGAGGAGCCCTAGCCTTAGCCTAAGGCTAGGTGTGCCGTAGCCTAAGGTTAGGGGAGCCCTAGTCTAAGGGTACGGGAGCCCTAGCCTAAGGCAAGGGGAGCCATAGCCTTAGCCTAAGCCTTGGGGTGCCCTAGCCTTAGGCTAGGGGACCCCTAGGCTTAGCCTACGTGTGCCATAGCCTAAGCCTAGGGGTGCCCTAGCCTAAGGCTTGGAGAGTCCTAGCCTAAGGCTAGGGGTGCCCTAGCATAAGGCTAAGGGAGCCCAAGACTAAGGCTAGAGGTGCCCGAGCCTAAGGCTTGGGGAGCCCGAGCCTAAGGCTAGGGGAGCCCGAGCCTAAGGCTATGGGAGCCCGAGCCTAAGACTAGGGGAGCCCTAGCCTAAGTTTAGGTGAGCCCTAGACTTAGCCTAAGCCTATGGGTGCCCTAGCCTAAGGCTAGGGGTTCCCTGGCCTAAGGCTAGGGGAGCACTAGCCTTAGCCTATGCCTAGGGGTGCCCTAGCCTAAGACTAGTGGAGCCCAAGCCAAAGACTAGGGGAGCCCTAGCTTAAGGCTAGGTGAGCCCTATCCTTAGCCTAAGCCTATTGGTGCCCTAGCCTAAGGCTAGGGGTGCCCTGGCCTAAGGTTAGGGGAGCCCTAGCCTAAGGCTAAGGGAGCCCTAGCCTATGGCTAGGGGAGCCCTAGCCTTAGCCTAAGCCTAGGGGTGCCCTAGCCTAAGACTAGGGGAGCACTAGCCTAAGGCTAGGGGAGCCCAAGCCTTAGCCTAAGCCTAAGGGTGCCCTAGCCTAAGGCTAGTGGAACCCTAGCCTAAGCCTAGGGTTACCCTAGCCTAAGGGTAGGGGAGCCTAGCCTCACCCTAGGGGAGCCCTAGCCTTAGTCTAGGGGAGCCCTAGCCATCGCCTAAGCCTAAAGGTGCCCTAACCTAAGGCTAGGGGAGCCCTGCCTAAGGCTAGGGGAGCCATAGCCTTAGCCTAAGCCTAGGGGTGCCCTAGTCCAGGCTAGGGGAGCCCTAGCCTAAGGCTAGAGGAGCCCTTGTCTTAGCCTAAGCCTAGGGGTGCCCTAGCCTAAGGATAGGGGAGCCCTAGACTAAGGCTAGGGGAGCCCTAGCCTAAGGCTAGGGGAGCCCTAGCCTAAGCCTAGGGGTGCCCTAGCCTAAGCCTAGTGGTGCCCTACCCTAAGGCTAGGATAGACAAAGCCTAAGGCTAGGGTAGCCCAAGCCTTAGGCTAAGCCTAGGGGTGCCCTAGCCTAAGGCTAGGGGAACACTAGCCTAAGGCTAGTTGAGCCCTAGCCTAAGACTAGGGGAGCCCTAGCCTAACGCTAGAGAAGCCCTAGACTAATGCTAGGGGAGCCTTAGCCTTAGGCTAAGCCTAGGGGTGCCCTAGCCTAAGGCTAGGGGAACACTAGCCTAAGTCTAGTTGAGCCCTAGCCTAAGACTAGGGGAGCCCTAGCCTAACGCTAAAGGAGCCCTAGCCTAAGGCTAGGGGAGCCTTAGCCTTAGCCTAAATCTAGGGGTGCCCTACCCGAGGCTAGGGGAGCCCTAGCCTAAGGCTAGAGGAGCCCTTGCCTTAGCCTAAGCATACGGGTGCCCTAGCCTAAGGCTAGAGGAGCCCCAGCCTTAGACTAAGCCTAGGGGTGCCCTAGCCTAAGCCTTGGGGTGCCCTCGCCAAAGGCTAGGGGAGCCCTAGCCTTAGCCTAAGGCTAGGTGTGCCCTAGCCTAAGGTTAGGTTATCCCTAGTCTAAGGGTACGAAAGCCCTAGCCTAAGGCAAGGGGAGCCCTAGCCTTAACCTAAGCTAAGGGGTGCCCTAGCCTAAGGCTAGGGGAGAACTAGCCTTAGACTATGCCTAGGGGTGCGCTAGCCTAAGCCTAGGGGTGCCCTAGCCTAAGGCTTGGAGAGTCCTAGCCTAAGGCTAGGGGTGCCCTAGCATAAGGCTAGGGGAGCCCTAGACTAAGGCTAGGGGTGCCCGAACTTAAGGCTAGGGGAGCCCGAGCCTAAGGCTAGGGGAGCCCGCGCCTAAGGCTATGGGAGCCCGAGCCTAAGGCTATGGGAGTCTGAGCCTAAGGCTAGAGGAGCCCTAGCCTAAGGCTTGGGGAGCCCTGGCCTAAGCCTAGGCTAAGGGGTGCCCTAGACTAAGGCTAGGGGAGCACTAGCCTTAGCCTAAGCCTAGGGGTGCCCTAGCCTTAGGCTAGGTGACCCCTAGGCTTAGCCTACGTGTGCCCTAGCCTAAGCCTAGGGGTGCCCTAGCCTAAGGCTTGGAGAGTCCTAGCCTAAGGCTAGGGGTGCCCTAGCATAAGGCTAAGGGAGCCCAAGACTAAGGCTAGAGGTGCCCGAGCCAAAGGATTGGGGAGCCCGAGCCTAAGGCTAGGGGAGCCCTAGCTAAGACTAGGGGAGCCCAAAGCCTCAGACTAGGGGAGCCCTAGCTTAAGGCTAGGTGAGCCCTAGCCTTAGCCTAAGCCTATGGGTGCCCTAGCCTAAGGCTAGGGGTGCCCTGGCCTAAGCTTAGGGGAGCCCTAGCCTAAGGCTAAGGGAGACCTAGCCTATGGCTAGGGGAGCCATAGCCTTAGCCTAAGCCTAGGGGTGCCCTAGCCTAAGACTAGGGGAGCACTAGCCTAAGGCTAGGGGAGCCCAAGCCTTAGCCTAAGCTTAGGGGTTGCCCTAGCCTAAGGCTAGTGGAACACTAGCCTAAACCTAGGGGTGCCCTAGCCTAAGGCTAGGGGAGCCCTAGCCTAAGCCTAGGGTTACCTAGCCTAAGGCTAGGGGAGCCTAGTCTCACCCTAGGGGAGCCCTAGCCATAGGCTAGGGGAGCCCTAGCCATCGCCTAAGCGTAAAGGTGCCCTAACCTAGGCTAGGGGAGCCCTGTCTAAGGCTAGGGGAGCCATAGCCTTAGCCTAAGCCTAGGGGTGTCCTAGTCCAGGCTAGGGGAGCCCTAGCCTAAGGCTAGAGGAGCCCTTGTCTTAGCCTAAGCTAGGGGTGCCCTAGCCTAAGGATAGGGGAGCCCTAGACTAAGGCTAGGGGAGCCCTAGACTAAGGCTAGGGGAGCCCTAGCCTAAGGCTAGGGGAGCCAAGCTAAGCCTAGGGTGCCTAGCCTAAGCCTAGTGGTGGCCTACCCTAAGGCTAGGATAGACAAAGCCTAAGCCTAAGGGTGCCCTAGTCCAGGCTAGGGGAGCCCTAGCCTAAGGCTAGAAGAGCCCTTGTCTTAGCCTAAGCCTAGGGGTGCCCTAGCCTAAGCCTAGGGGTGCCCTAGCCTAAGCCTAGGGGTGCCCTAGCCTAAGGCTAGGGGAGCCCTAGCCTAAAGGCTACGGGAGCCCTAGTCTTAGCCTAAGCCTAGGGGTGCCCTAGCCTAAGGCTAGGGGAGCCCTAGCCTAAGGCTAGGGGAGCCCTAGCCTTAGCCTAAGCCTAGGGGTGCCCTACTCTGGCTAGGGGAGCCCTAGCCTAAGGCTAGGGGAGGCCTAGCCTTAGCCTAAGCCTAGGGGTGCCCTAGTTCAGGCTAGGAGAGCCCTAGCCTAAGGCTAGTGGAGCCCTAGTCTAAGGCTAGGGGTGCCGTAACCTTAGCCTAAGCCTAGGGGTGCCCTAGCCTAAGGTTAGTGGAGCCCTAGCCTTAGGAATGGGGAGCCCTAGCCTAAGCCTAGGGGTACCCTAGCCTAAGGCTAGGGGAGCCTAGCCTCAGCCTAGGGGAACCCTAGCTTAGGCTAGGGGAGCCCTAGCCATCGCCTAAGCCTAAAGGCGCCCTAACCTAAGGCTAGGGGAGCCCTGCCTAAGGCTAGGGGAGCCCTAGCCTTATCCTAAGCCTAGGGGTGCCCTAGTCCAGGCTAGTGGAGCCCTAGCCTAAGGGCTAGAGGAGCCCTAGTCTTAGCATAAGCCTAGGGGTGCCCTAGCCTAAGCCTATGGGAGCTCCAGCCTTAGGCTAGGGAAGCCCTAGCCATAGCCTAAGCCTAATGGTGCCCTAGCCTAAGGCTAGGGAGCCCTGCCTAAGGCTAGAGGAGCCCTAGCCTTAGCCTAAGCCTAGGGTGCCATAGCCTAAGGCTAGGGGAGCCCTAGGCTAAGGCTAGGGGAGCCTTAGCCTAAGGTTAGGGGAGCCCTAGACAAAGGCTAGGGAGCCCTAGCCTAAGGCTAAGGGAGCCCTAGCCTAAGCCTAGGGGTGCCCTAGCCTAAGCCTAGTGGTGCCCTAGCTTAAGGGTAGTAGAGCCCTAGCCATCGCCTAAGCCTAAAGATGCCCTAACCTAAGGCTAGGGGAGCCCTGCATAAGG